>NW_006921980.1:1873000-1879351 GCF_000298275.1 Orycteropus afer afer | reverse complement strand
TACCTATGCACCAGGTGCATCTCTCTGGGTTTTAAACACCAGAGGTTCAGCCTCAAAACTCACGTCTACATGTCACCACAGTAGGACAAACCGACAGACATTCCTGTTCACCTGTCCATACCTAATCTATAATGCATAAGGACATGTAATAGCACATACAAATATGTACGTAGGAATACTGTCTGCCAAACACATATACAGTCACGGGTACATTCCTGTTCACCTGTCCATACCTAATCTTCTTGCCTATCTACTTATGTATCTATCTGTAGAGTTGTTGTTGTTGTATCTATCTGTAGAGTAGTATTTGCTATTACTGATAATGCCATATTGTGTATGAAGATACATCATTTTTTAAAGACAAGTGACAATACCATCATTAAAAACTAAATAAATGGGTATAAATGGGACTCACTCACTCACTCACTCACTGCTGTTGAATCGCTTCTGACTCATAACGACCCCTCCTTGGGTTTCCTTCCAGGGAGCAGCTGATAGTTTCGAACTGCTGACCTTCTGGTCAGCAGCCAAATTCCTTACCCACTAAGCTCCTTAATGGTAAAACAAATACATAATTATTAAAATTAAAAAGTTCTTTGCACTTCCTAAAATCCTCTTGTCATGTACTGGTCCTGACAGTACTCTAGGAATCTGGTGCTTGTCCCTCTGCCCACCTTGTATAAAGGCCACTATGTGAAAAGGCCACAGCTCTTCACTGAGCCCTTCGAAAGGAGGAGGTAGCACATATGATACGAATGTGAAAATACTTGGCCAATATTCAGAGGTGTCTCTTGTAGCTCTTTATATCTCCATGGAGCTCTTCACCTGCAGCATCAGTGAGGACTTTAGTATCCACAAGAAACACACTGTGAGTAGCCTCTTCAGGGCAGCCTGCTCCATGGGGATTGGACTGGGTTCCCTCAGTGATTTCACCTGTGGCCTCAGCCTTATCTTAGGGTGGGACATTATAATCAGCAGCAGCTGGAGCAGCCAACAAGGACAAGAACTCACTCACTCACTTACTCATTGCTGTTGAGTCCTTTCCAACTCATAATGACCCCTCCTGAGAGGCTCAGGAGGGGGTGAAGGGAAGGAAGCTTAAAAAGATAGCAATGGTACCTTCCAAAGCTAAGAACCTGCCTACCCTACAGTGTAGCTGTTCCACTCCAAAGTATATCCTCTCAGAGATGTATACTCATGTCTGCCAAAAGACATGCAGAGAGTTTTCAGAAAAGCCATATTTATAATACCCCCAAAGGAAAATCAACATAAATGCCTATCAACAGGAAAATGGATAAATCAATTGTGGACTGTTATGTTGTCATTGTTTGCTGTCAAGCTGATCCTGACTCGTAGTGACCTTACATACAACAGAGCAAAATACTGCTGGTCCTGCACCATCTTCACGATTGTTGCTATGCTTGTGCTTGTTTTTTGCAGTTACTGTGCCAACCCGTCTCACTGAGTGTCCCCTTCCTTTTTGCTGACCCTCTACTTTACCAAGCATGATGTCCTTCTCCAGTGATTGATCCCTCCTGATGACGTACTACATGCAAAAAAAGAGAAAGAAAGAACCTCATAGACATAATGTGAAGACACCAAAAGGTAGATATTGTATGATTCCATTTACACAAAAGTAAAAAAAAAAATAGGTAAACTAATGTATAGTGATTGAAATCAGAATAGTGGGATGGTAATGACTGAGGTCATCATGAATCCGAGCCAACTTGTGGCAACTAACAGCATAAAAACAGCAATGACTGAGAAGCCCTGGAAGCTTCAAGAGATGCTGGTAATTTTCTCCATCCTGATCTCAGTGAACTTTACAATGGTGTTTTCGCTTAGTCAACATTTATTGAGCTGTACACTTAAGATCTTTGCAATTTACTAGAAACCAAACTCACTGCCATCGAGTCATTTCCGACTCATAGCAACTCCCACTGGGTTTCCGAGGCTATAAATCTTTACAGAAGTAGATCATCCCATCTTCCTTCCATGCAGCGGCTGGTGAGTTTGAACCACTGACCTACTGGTTAGCAGTCAAGTGCCTCATTCACTATGCCACCAGATCTCCTTGTACTTTACTAGCGGTATGTTATATTTCAACATTAAAATTTAATAATAAATGTAAAAACAACAGCAACGTTGTGCTAGGTGAAGAAAGTGAGAAACAGAATGACATCTATAACTCAATACTGTTTAATATTTTTAAAATATATGTACACTAAACAAAAACACAGTTTGCAAGAACACAAACAAAAGATACATATTAAGCACATTAGAATGGTTTCCATGGAGCTGGGGATGAAAGTGAGGAATGGGGATAAATGCAAACATGTAAATAATGAAATAAGAGCAGGGCCTTTGTTATGGATTGCATTGTGTTCCACTGAAAATTATGCTGCCATGCCTGTAAACATGACCTTGTTTGAAAGTAAGACTTTTTTTTTTATGTTAATGAAGACAGACCTGAGTAGGAAAGGCCCTAAACCTAATCCTTTCTGAGTGGAGTCTCATAAAAAGAGTATAATAGACAGACACAAATGGAGGTGGGGGGGCAGGGGGGAGTGTCCGGACGGGTTGCAATGTGAAGATACATCTGCAAGTAGCCAAAGAACACAAGGAACACCTGGGGCTTCCTACACCGTTAAAGTCCCTCCCCTAAAGCTTGATTTGCACATCTAGCTTTTAAACCATGAGAAAATAAATTTCTGTTCTTTAAAGCCACCCACTTACGGTATTTTTTGTTACAGCAGCCCTAGGAAACTAAGAGAAGCTTGCTTGGATCCACGGTAATCATGTGCACCTAAGAAGAAAAAGGAGGAGGATGGAGAGGTAGCTTGGGGAAATCTACACAATCTTCTGAAGTTTCTAACACTGTCCTGGGGACCAACTTGGGCTCTGATTCCTGGAGCCTCCAAATGCTATGCTGTGTGTATACCCTGTTCATGTCACTGGGAAGGTAGACATTGCTCATAGAGGAAGCAGATCAGATTTTGAAGGGCTGAAGTCCTTGACAGGGCCTGTTCTTGTGTTGTTGTTATATGCCATCGAGTCGGCCCCGACTCATAGCGACCCCTCCTTGGGTTTCCGAGGCAGTATCACTACGGAAGTAGATTGCCCAACCTTCCTTCCGAGGAGTGGCTGGTGGGTTTGAACCACCAGCCTTCTGGTTAGCAGTCAAGTGCCTTAGGCACTAAATGGTACTGGGGCCCTACTTGAGGTCTCGGAGCAGGGGAGTTTGAGCTGGGGCTGAGAGATAGGAGCAGAGGCAGGTGAGCAAGCTTGCAGAGTCAGGGTTGAGTGATGTGTAGCAGTCAGAGAAATGACTCCACAGGGAGGGAGTCAAGCCAGGCTGCCCTGGGAACAACCAGGTGCTGAAGACCTATTCCAGGCCAGCAGCTCTCTCCAGCCTGTGTGACCCTGACCCCGACCCAGACCTCTGCACTCATCCTTCATAGTATTTGCTATATCCAAGTCTACTTGGACCCTTGTTTCCTCAATTTTAATCAAGTCACTTTTCTCACTTAATTGAAAGTAGCTTTGTATCATTACTCTAAATAGAAATTTCTTCCCTTAAAAGAACTGCCTCCATAAAAATAAAGATGTTGTCATGGATCATTAAATAGGTTTTCAACTCATCGTGACCACATATCACAGGTTAGAGCCGCACCATAGGGTTTCCTAGGCTGTAATTTTACAGATTACAAATCTGTCTGGGAAGAAGTACAGCTGGAATGCTCCTTGGAAGCAAGAATGGCCAGACATCATCTCATTTCCTTTGGTCATGCTGTCAGAAGGGACCATTCCCTGGAGAAGGATGTCATGCTTGGTAAAGTGGAGGGTCAACAAAAAAGGGGAAGGCCCTTAAAGAGATGGATTGACACAGTGGCTGCAACAGTGCGGTCAGGCATAGCAAGGATTGTGAGGCTGGCACAGGACTGGGTAATGTTTTGTTCTGCTGTACATAGGGTCGCTATGAAGTGGAGCTGACCTGACGGCATCTACCAACAACAACAACAATCTTACAGAAGCAGATGCCAGGTCTTTCTTCTACAGAGCTGCTGGGTGGGTTTGAACCATCATCCTTTCAGTTAGCAGCTGAGCACTTAACCATTTTGTCATCAGTGCTCCTTAAAGACAACTAAACCTTCAAATATAATAGTGATATTAACATCAATTTCAATGCTGTTATCTGCTGAAGCCATACACTGAGACCTTGTGCTACTTTGCTTAGAAGGAAAATGGACACATACTAGAAAAGGGGCCAAGGCACTCTAGCACCAAAAATGACTTTCTCCATGACAGAGTCAAGGCCAAAAGAGAGCTTTAAAGGGCACTACCTTCCTCCCCACCTGATTTAACAGGGTGATGTCTGTGGCCTCTCAAATAGCTTCTCTTGTCAGTGAATACCAGCATCCCACACTTTCAAAGACTCTTGTGAGAGCAAAAGTCCTTTGATGGTGCAAACAGCTTGCAGCGGCACTGTGATAGAGAGATCTAGCTATCTGCTTTCCTAAAGATTACAGCCAAGGAAACCCAATGGAGCTCAGTTCTCCTCTGTAACACATGGGGTCTCCATGAGTCAGAATTGACCCAATGGCATTGAGTTTATGAGAGCAAGGGAATGAGGGGCTTGAGCACTTTGGGGCAGAGGCTGGGCCAAGCATGCCAAGTGAGAGAAGCAGAGCCCCACTCAGGCCCTAGAAGTGGCCTGGGGTTGTTTGGGCAGGGAATTCTAGGGACTAGTTTGCCTGAAATATGGGTACCTTGGTTCCAGGACTAGAGCAGAGTCCTCTTTCAGTGCTGGGTTCAGGGTGGGGCTCAGCTGCTTTGATCTCAGGGTTAAACTTCCTAGAGGCAAGCCAAATAAGTAAAAGGGGTTTCAATAGGCCAGAACATGGTAATGGGGGTAAGAGGCAAGGAACTGGAAGAAAAAATTGTGAAGGAAATCACCAAAGAGTCACCAGTGGACATCTGATGTTTTAGCCTGAATTGCATCCACATTTAGTTTTCCTTTGGAAAGCCACCTTTCTTCTGGATTCTCCATATATTTGGTTGCTCAAAGTTGACTCTACCCTCTTCCCAACGTAGGAGGCAGGAAACTTAAGCCTCGTTGATCAGAAGATGCCATCCTTCCTCCCCACCTTCCCACAGTGATGAATTCATGGCCTGATATTCTATAAGCTCCTGGATTCAGCCTCACCTGAAGCTAGATCCATCCTTCCCCTTAGTATATGCTTTATGATGATGCATAGTTTTAACCAACATGGCTTGTGTGTGTGACAGAGAAGGGTGGTGGTTTCATCCAGCCTGTAGAGGTCTTTCCCAACTACTCAGGTGGCCCTGCTGTTCCAAGCCCATTGGTACTCTTATTTATAGACCCCCCACTATGTCTATTATATGATTTGAATTGGCCAGTTGAAATATTAAATGTCATAGACATTTTTGGTTGTTGTCTCATTTTTTTTGTTGAAGTACAATTATATTTAATAACAAACCTATTGCTTACTTATCGACTATCTTGTTATGCTATATTTCTCATTTATGATAATAGTAAAAGATCTATCGATTTTGCACATTAATGATGTACAGCTAGCAGTAACTAATGTTGACTTGGGAAGTGTGAGAGTAACACTGGCTGTGATGGTTAAGGTTATGTGTCAACTTGGTTGTGTCATGACTCTCATTGCTTTGGCAGTTATGAATTAAGTAGTCATCCTCCATTTTGTGATCTGATATGGTCATCTTCCAATTTTCACATAATGACCTATTCTTTGGTATCTTAACATGTCAGTAAGGGAGCAGTCCGTGTACTTGTGTACACACTGTTGTTGTTGTTGTTGTTGTTGTTGTTATGTGCCGTCGAGTCAAACCCGACTCATAGAGACTCAAAAGCAGGGACTCAGACACCGATAAACCAATATGCATTGCAGCATTATCCACAATAGCCAAAAGATGGAAACAACCTAAGTGTCCATCAACAAATGTATGAGTAAACAAAAAATGGTGTATCTGTACAATGGAATATTACTCAGCCATAAAGTGAATGGCATCCTGATACATGATATGATATGGATGAACCTTGAAAACATCATGCTAAGTGAAATAAGCTGTACACAAAAAAGAACAAATATTGTGTGCTCCCACTAACATGAAATAGTTAAAAAGACGAATGTATACAGACTAAAGTTTATTAGAAGTTTCACAGATAATAACAAAACGATTAAAGTTTTTTCTTTTATATTTTGCTGTCAAGCATTTTGATAGACCCCTGGAAAGCTCCTAGGCTCCAGGTCTTGTGCTTATCACGTCCAATGGATTAAGAGGGAGAGTGCCGGGTTAGCTGGG
>NW_006921980.1:1865630-1872300 GCF_000298275.1 Orycteropus afer afer | reverse complement strand
GCGGGCGGGCCCGGCGCGGCTGGCTGCGCTCGCGCTGCTGACATGCAGCCTGTGGCCGGCTCGGGCCGACAACGCGAGCCAGGAATACTACACGGCGCTCATCAACGTGACGGTGCAGGAGCCCGGCCGCGGCGCCCCGCTCACGTTCCGCATCGACCGCGGGCGCTACGGGCTCGACTCGCCCAAGGCCGAGGTCCGTGGCCAGGTGCTAGCGCCGCTGCCCATCCACGGAGGTGAGTGCCCGCCAGGAGCGGCAGCGGGCAGGGGTCCTCGTGCATACGGTCGCTGGGCGCGCGGGGGCTGCAGCGCCGGGTGGGTGTCTCGCCGCCTGGATCCCCGGCTCTCCCGCTTAGCGTCGCCGGGCTGGCGGCCCTTGGGTGGAGGTTTCCTCGGGGGAGAGCTCGGCCTCCTTACGGTAGGGAATAAGGCTCCAGAAACGTTACTGGGTTTTGTTCCTTCTTGTTTAAAGACTTAGAACATTTTTTCCCCCCGTTTAGGTAGCTTGTTTACAGGAGGGCATTGAACTGCGAGTTTCAGGGACAGCTCAGACAAAGGAGGTGGTGGGAAAGCGCAAAACTAATTCATGGTGGATGAGATCTTAACCTGTGTTTTGGAATCAGCAGGTTTGTTCCCGTAATCACGGACTTAACTGCATTAGATCTGCAAAGATGAGGCCTTTTCGAACGTAAAAACGTGCCGTTTTTCATAAGTGGCAAATGGGAGGAGGGGTGGAAGAGGAAAATGGGCATCTTCCCTGTTGCTTTTGGCTCTTGTTCTGCCACAGTAGTTTTACTGTAATGTGACTCCTGAAAATCTCACATTGTGAAGAATCTGATACCAATTTGAGCTAGTAGCCAAGTCTGCAGGGCATGGGTGCCGAGCAAGGGAGAGATAGGTACTTTTTCAAGAATTGTCTTTGAAGCCATTTGCCTTACCCGGATTTCTTCCTATAAGCATGGTTTCTGTTCAGTTAGTTAGTCAGCATAAAACAAATACTTGTATAAATTGCTGGTCATGTTTTTAAGGAAACTTTTTCCACATTGTGAAATATGTTTTTCTGTTTTGTGGCACACTAAACTTCTTGGACAATGTCTGCTATCTTCTCCACCCCGATTCACACCCTGAGAATACTGAGAGTGGATTTTTAAAAAATCTTTTATTCATATTAAGATATGAAAGACCTGTACTAGAAAACCTAAATAAGGTAGTGGTGTTTGTTTTTATACTGTAGAATAAGAAAACATAATGATTCTTCTGAGATCTATGTCTGTATGCTGAAGTGGTAAACTATTTTTTTCTTAAGGCAGACAGGCTGGGGAAGAAGCAGCACATAAGGTTTACACTGTAGCTTATCCTCAACTTAGGCCAGCCTTTTAAAAGTTCATTTTTACACTAATAGTCAAGGGCTTAAGGAGTCCTAGTGGCAGTAGGTTTATTGCTTGGCTGCTAACTGAAAGGTTAGCAGTTTGAACCCACCAGCGGACTGCAGAAGAAACAGTCTGCTTCTGTAAAGATTTAGAGCTTTGGAAACCCTATGGTGCAGTTCTACCATGTCCTTTAGAGTCACGATGAATTGGAATGGACTCAAAGGCAGTGTGTTTTTGGCTTTGAAGGTGTATTTCTCATCTCCATTTAGTTAAAAGTGGCAGTTAGGGTGATGGCTTACCCACAGAAACAATTCATTCAGTAAATATTTGTGTGCCTGCTCTGTGCCAGTCACAGGGGTTTGGACACATAATGTTGCCAAACTATGGCACTAACAATGGCAGCCTATTTTCTGGTGTGGAGAATCGTGAGGGTCATGTGGAAGGGTAGGAAGAGGAAGAGAGGCAAGCTGTTCTGGAGCAAGAGCTGGCCCTGTGCAGTATTTTGAAATCTGTGTGTGGTTTGTCCTGTGGCTTGCTTCCCTTAGGCACCCCAAATCCATGGCCCTCACTTTACATTCTTACCTCCAAGGTATTTTCTGTGCCACAACAACTTGTTTGCTTGCCTGTCACCCCAAACAAAAGCCCCATCTTTTAAGGATATTAGGAACTAATGCACTGATGTGTGTGAAGGTTAGTTGTTCTCAACTGGGGAAGTAGCACTGTAGGATTAAAGGTTCTAAGGTCACCTGTGCTGTATGTATACTGTGTGATACTGGAAAAGTAAGTCACCTGCTTAGGCTCAGTTTCTGCATCTGTAAAATGGAATGCTGATGGATTTTCCTTGTGAGGTTGTTGAGAGGTTTGAGTAGTTTCTGCATTCTTAAATGAGGAGACTTGCTAACCTGAATGAATCTAAATTGGTGGCTTCAACAAAGAAACAAATTAGGTCAGTGTGTGTGAACTGAGTCAGTTCCCTAGAGTTGCTCTCCTTATCCTTGGTTCTCTAAAATCAGTTGCTGTCAAGTTGATTCTGACTCATGTGGACTCCTTGCATGTCAGAGTAGAACTGTGCTCCATTGAGTTTTCGAAGGCTGATTTTTCAGAAGTAGACTGCCAGATCTTTCTTCTGAGGTGCCTCTGGGTGGACTCAAACTGCCAATGTGATGGTTGGTCAGCAGCCATGATTGCATTAACTGTTGGTACCACCCAGGGACTCCCTTTCTTTAGGGAGAACGTTTTGTATCTGTACAACATGAGATTGTTCTAGGTTTTCTGATGTGTTGGTGGTGGGAACCTACAGGTGGTTTGAGCCTGGCTTTTACTAAGGATTGCTCATTCATTCCAGCAATACTAATTGAAAACCTACTGTGTGCCAAGCGCCATTCAAGGCACTGGAGAGAACAAAACATAAAAATCTCTGCTACATTGTACTGAGTGTCTTTATAAGGCTGTTCTTACCTGTACATTGTAAATCACTTCTGTATAATTTTTTTATATGAAATTCAAGACATTTCTCTGATTGTGCAACAGGAATGTATTTTTTAAAACAAGAATAGTGGTAGAAATTTCTTTAAATTGTTCACGTTTGAGGAAGTGGTTTAAGAATTGGAATTTTGGGTGTTTTATATACATTATGTTCATGATTTAGTGAGTGTCAAAATTTTATATTTTAAGAAAAAAATATTTCATTCCAATTATGAACTTTATGCTCTTACAATCTTGAGTTGAAGAGAATTCTTAACGTGTGTGAAGACTGTGTTGACACTAAGCACATGAAGTTCAAATTACCAAAAAAAAAAAAAAATTATGAGGCAGAATTCCTGTCTCAAAAAAAAGCTGTAGCCAGTGATGTGGAATTAAGGATAGCTCGTTTTAAGGGTAAGCGTTGGATTGAAATGAGCATAATGACAAAAGAACTTTATAGTTCTTTTGAAAGTAACATGATGGCTCATTTGAAATCTATCACTTGATTTGTGAAATTGGAAACCTTTTGTCTTGTTTTGCAGTGAATTTATTGAGTAAGGTGTCATTGCCTATACTTTTCAAAGCAAATATGACAATTAGCAATTTTTTTCTTAGGCACTTTGCTATTTAAAAAGAATGTTTTGGACAGTGTTATATTTTATATAGTATGCTTTATAAAGTATAAATATTTCATAAATGTGTATACTTTGAAAATATGTACTTTGTTATTAAATAGAATGCATTGGTAAATGGAGATTCATTTGTTTGGAACTAACAAATTTCATGTATTCGCTGATTCATTTTAGAAATGGGATTTTGAAGGAACATGTGTTATATTTATGTGCAGCTCGCAGTTATTGTCTTATCACTGACTTACCCAGACTTAATCAGAAGTATGCTTAAAACTAGAAACAAAACGTTTAATAATTTGGCCTAGCAGACTAGCTAGTGTCTCCTGTGGTGCAGACATTGTAAATGTGCTTTATGTGTGCTCACACTAACTTTTTGTTTGAGCCTTGAGTGGGGGTTGGGAGAGGAGAAGGCCTTGTATAGATGATGTAATTACGTATGCAGATGTGTTGGAGGGAAGAATTTGGCATCAGCCCCTTTTTGCTTTGTATAGAATTTTTCAGGATTGAGTGTTACAGCCTTAGAGAACATTTTAACCAAATGATACACTTTCTTGCCATCTTGCTGACTGTTGGGGTCCAGTACATTAAAAAAAAAAAAAAAAATCTTATATGTGGACTGCCAGAAGACTGAATAAATCCGTCCTGGGAGAAGTAGAGCCAGAATGCTCCTTAGAAGCCATGATGGCCAGATTTTATCTCATATACTTTGAACATATTATTAGGAAGGACTAGTCTCTGGAGAAGGACATCATGCTTGGTAAAGGGTCAGGGAAAAAGAGGAAGACCCCCCAATGAGATAGATTGACACAGTGGCTGCAACAATGTACTCAAACGTAGCAGTGGATTATGAGGATAGGATGGTGCAGGACCAGGCAGTGTTTCATTATGTTGTACATAAGGTAGTGTGAGTTGGAACCAACTTAAAGGTACCTAACAATAACAACATATAGTATATATTCTTTTAGACAAATTTGTTAAACCTGAAATTGATTTTTAATATTTTGATACATAGTGAAGAATTACTAGTGTGTTGAAAACAGGACCTTGGATGAAAAGGGGTCAAATAATGTTAGAATTCATAATGGCAAGTGCAGGGGACTACTGGACATAATTACAGATTTTAAAATATGTGGAGAAAAAATTAGATATGATCTAGGGAGCAGAGAATATGAAAGGGAAGAATTCAGAAGGACCTAGAGCCATTAAAATACAAACTTTGACATAAGTGGAAATAACCAGGCAAGAAGAAAAAAGATGTAGAATAAACTATAGCGAACTTTACCATTTAGAAAACGTTTTCAGAGGCCATATTTTCCCTTCATTTCTGGATCATTCTATTAGCATATAAATATTTCTACCATTAAAAACGAAAAAATACTCAACATTCCTGTCCCCCACATCCTCATACAACTACTACTCCCTCCGTTTCTCAGTTTCTGTTAATGGCAGAGTTTCTCAAACATGTTGTCTATACTTGCTGCCTCCAATTGTTCCTCTTGCTGTTCTTCGCGTTGTGAAGGTCTTCGATTGCTGTACCGGCGATTCTGATTTCAGGGTGTAGAATGATGCGCTGAAATTAAGGAAAAAAAAAAATTAATAGGAAAGAATATTTAATCCAGATTTGAGTTTGAAAAATCAACTGCATAGATAGAAACAACAACAACAAAAACCCAAACTCACTGTTGTCAAGTCGTTTTGGACTCATAGCGACCCCTCCTTCAGTTTCCTTCCTTTTCTTGGGTATCTCTGTAGAGATAACAGGTTACCAGTGTGTATCTCTGTAGAGATAACAGGTTACCACTCTGTAGAGATACCACCTCAGAAACCCAAGGAGGGGTTGTTGTGAATCGGGTCCTACTCCACTGGCACATAACAACAACAACAACAATCTCTACAGAAGTAGATTGCCCAATTTTCCTTCGGAGGTGTGACTGGTGGGTTTGAACTGCCAGCCTTCTGGTTAGCAGTCAAATGCCTTAGACACTATAAAAAAAACAAACAAACTCATAGCAGTCCAGTCGGATTCAACTCATAGCAACCCCTCCTTGGGTTTCTGAGACAGTATCAGTATGGAAGTAGATTGCCCAACCTTCCTTCTGAGGAGTGACTGGTGGGTTTGAACTGCCAGCGTTCTGGTTAGCAGTCAAATGCCTTAGGCACTATGCCACCAGAGCTCCCTTAGGGCTTGTAGGGAAGGGGAAATAGGTACAGGTGAGGGGAGATAAGGCTTGATTGCATGTCACATGACAAAGACTAGAAACTGAGTTTGCCTTGTGTAATCTTGCACTGCATTGGACATCTGGATCTAGGGTACAGTGGTCCCACTTTATATAGGCCAAACCACTTGTTTAGTTCTGCATATGAGTTTTAAATGATAAATTACAGAGCATCATTTTGCCCAGAAACATTGAAAAAGGGATTTCTTCATTTGAAGGAAATGAGACTAGATTGCTCTTCAAATCCTTCATACCTGGAGAAAGGTATTACTGTAAATCAGTGAGACAAATCTTTTAAAACAAACCTGCCATTAAGGAGAATTTTTTTTTTTTTTTCCCCCTCCAAATCAATCACATTGGGAGATACTATGCAGGTGATTTTTTTAAAACCAAATCTGGATTATATGTTCCTATTAATTTTTTTCTTAGTTTCAGGCCCACATATGCTGTGCAGTAATGAAACTGTTAGTTTAAACATTTTTAGAATTTGTTTTGTGAGATTATCTTTTTGCTCGATTTAAAAATATCTGCAATATATCAAATCTCTGTCTTTTCTAGGTGGATATGAATTTTAACTGTCCATAGTTTCTTAGAGGCAGCTGTGAATAAAGAGCCCTGGTGGCTTAGTGGTTAAGCACTCAGCTACTACCCAGAAGGTTGGTGGTTCAAACCCACCAGCCACTCTATGGGAGAAAGATGTGGCAGCCTGCTTCTGTAAAGATTTACAGCCTTGGAAACCCCATAGCGCAGTTCAACTTTGCCCTATAGGATCATTAGGAATCAGAATCAACTTGATGGCCATGAGTTTGGGGCGAGGGTGGGGGGTGTTTGGTGGTGAATAAGGTGGCTTCCTAAACAAGGTAATTAGAGTTTTGTTTAAATGGAGAGAAAATAAGGAGGAAACTTATTTTCTTAGTGCAAAAACGACAAGGAGGCCACATGTTCTGACCTTCTCTAATCCCACAAGAGGGAGACAGGATTACCAGCAGTA
>NW_006921980.1:1846282-1862877 GCF_000298275.1 Orycteropus afer afer | reverse complement strand
ACGCCCAACAGAAATAACCCAGGTGGGCGACTTTAAAATCAGGATCTCCTCCGTAGCTAATAGCAATTCCCACCTTAGAGTTTACAAAGACTTATGGGTAGAAAAGCCACACTAAGTAATTTACTACACCGCACTTAGATAATTCTCAAAGAGAAAGTCCAGTAGTACTTTGGGCAAGGTCTGCATCAGAGGGATGAATGTAGTCTTCCGGAGTAGCTTTTTTAAGTATAGCAGTCTTGACTTACTTACAAAATGAAACTATTAAGTTTTCTTTCCAGACTGTCAACACTTATTTATCATTTTTAGGGTGTTATATGCACTAGATAGTCAATACTTTCCATCAATTGCAGTAGTGTAATTTTCTTTATTATTGGAGGCAATTTTGAATAAAACAAAGGGAACCCTTCAAATGTAAAGTCAAGTGAAATGGATCAGAAAGGACTTAATAAGCACCTGCTCTGTATTTAGTGTTAACGCTAGTCCCATAGTATGAACGAAAGACATGGTAAGATTCTTGCCTGAGAGAATGTGGTAGTTGTGTTGAGGAGTTCAGCCTTGTCTGGATGATAGAACTAGAACGTGCCATCATTGTAGGAGATATTGCAGGCTATCTTCAACTTACAGGTGGATGTTCTAAAGCAGGGGTCTGAAAACTATAATCCAAAAAATAATAATAATACAAACTGACTGCCATGGAGTCAATTTGGACTCATAGTGACCCCTCCTTGGGTTTCTGAGGCAGTATTACTATGGAAGTAGATTGCCCAACCTTCCTTCCAAGGAGTGGCTCGTGGATTTGAACCGCCAGCCTTCTGGTTAGCAGTCAGATGGCTTAGGCACTATGCCACCAGAGCTCCTAAACTATAATCTGGGGACTGGTAACCTGTTATCGTAAACAAAATTAAATTGGAATATGGCCATGCCTGTATATTTACATTGTCTCTTGCTGTTTTCATGCAACAGCGGAAAGTTAGAGTGGTTATGAGAGAGTTTATATGGCCTGAAAGCCTAAAATATTTACTCTCCAGCTCTTTAAGAAAAAACTTGTTGATTGCTGTAGTAGTTAAGGTTGTGTGTCAACTTGACTAGGCCAGGATTCTGAATGATTTAAGCAGTTGTAGTATGGTCATTCCCATGACGAAGTCTGATGTAAGGTAGTCACCTCCATGGTAGCATATGCTTTGAGCAGCTAGTCAGTTGAAAGGGAGTTTCCTCAGGGGTGTGGCCTGCTTCCAATTATATGTGGACATCCTGGAAACATTTGAGAACTTTCTGTTGGATTTGGATACTGCCATGCTGCCTGCCAATCTTGAGTTCATTAGCCCCGGCAGCTGTGTGAGTCAGGAAGAGCCTCCAGCTTGACGTTTGATTCACAACTTGGGCTTATCAGCATCTACAGTTCTGTGAGCCAACAATCTGCCATTTAGCTTGCTGATCTTGGATATGTCATCTGCGGAAGTCAACAGGCTGCTATACTACGTGTGAATCTTGGGTTCATCAGCCCCTGTAGCTGCGTGAGTCAGGAAAAGCCTCCAGCTTGATGTTTGACCCAGAAACTTGGTACTTGCCAGGCTCTACAACTGTGTAAGCCATTCCCTGAGATAAATTTCTCTCTCTCTCTTTTTCACTGTCTCGATAAGCTCTACTGGTTTTGCTTCTCTAGAGAACCTAGCCAAAGACAGAATTTGGTACTGAGAGAGTGGGATGATAACTCTAACAGATACTTAAAATGTGGAAGCAGGAGTAGAGTGCATCTGTGGACCCACGATCCCTATGTTGTGACTGTGGCAGAGGGACAGTGGCAGCAGAGCTGAGAAACCAGTATGACACAGAGTGATGGGCTTGCCAGCCCATGGAGCAGGAAAGCTGAATGCCTTTGGGCAGGTGGCTTCCTGGCGGAGTGGATTACTTTCAGGCATTAATTGGTAGAAGAGACGGCGTGAGATAGAGGCACAGGCTTGCAGGCCCATGGAGTGAGAAAGCTAATTACCTTTGGACAGGAGGCTTCCTGGCAGAGTGGGTTGCCTTTGGGTACTAATTGGCAGAAGCTGACAAACCAAGGAACCAGGAAGCAGAGCTGTCTCAGTCTTAAAGGGGAGGGACCATGGCCTCTGGGGGTGGGACCATGGCCTCTGGGGGTGGAACCACTATAGCCTCCTAGGTTTCAAAGAGTCAGATCTTCACCAACTTGGTTTTGGAGTGTGGGGTTCTATAGTGTGGTTCCGTAGTGTGGGGCCATTCATAAGAACCAGTGGGATGAGGCCATATTAGCTGTCCAGAAATGAGGGGTGGGACTGCCATGCCCATGGGACAGAAGAATAGGGCCCGCCAGGCCAGGGGGGTGAGGTTGCCACTCACGTGGACTAGGAGACTACCCAATGAAGGAGATCTGTACAGGTGCTAAGTTGACAAGAGGTGGCAATGTGGTAGTTAAAGTTATATGTCAACTTGGCCAGGCAGAGGTTTTGAGTAGCTGGGCAGCTGGATGAAGTTATTCTCCATGATGAGATTGGCAATCACCTCCACGGTGGAATTAGCTGTGAGCAGCTGAGTGGCTGCCTATGGGGAGTTGGCCTGCTTCCAGTATATAAGGAGAAGCTTTGAGAAAGGTATCTGGCTTTTGGCACATCTGGGTCCTGCATTTGGCCAAGTCTTCATCTCAGCATCCTGCCATGTTGCCTGCAGATCTTGAGATTGTTCCTTGACTTGAACTAGTGGCTTGCTGTATTGTCTGCTAATCTTAGGACTGTGCCATGTTACTTGTCAGTCTTAGGTTTGTCAGCCTTAGCAGCCAGCAGCTGCATGAGTCACAAAAAGCATCCAGCTTTAGTGGGCCTAGAACAGGAGGCATAGCTGATGCCCAACGTTGAGTAGCCTTCACCCAGCCCCTAGAGCTGGCACTCTGAATTCAAACTTCTAACCTCCCAAACTGTAAGAGAATACATTCCTTTTGTTGAACCCATCTGCTTGTGGTATTTCTGTTGTAGCAGCACTAGAGGACCAAGACAATTCCTATTACAGTCTCATTTTTACCTTTAGTTTTTCTCTATACAAGCTATATTATGGATAGGGATTTGATTCTTAAGTTGTCTCAAAGTGTGAACTCTTGAAGTTAGGGATGATATCTTTGTTTTAGCCAAGCACCTAACATTGCCTGGCACTGGCAAGCTGCTAGAATATGTGAGTGCATTTAATCCTGTAATGTCTGGAAGTGAGCCTAATGGCAGGCTTTGTTTGATGGGAGTGGAGAGCTGCTGGACAGAGTATACTTTCTTACTATGCTAGATTGCAAATGTAATGGAGACCAGAGAAATGAATAGTTACTTAGATTTGTAGTCTAGAAAGGTTTTGTTGAAAATTTGGAATTTGGACTCAAGTTTGAGAACTTGTGCTTCCAGCTATGATGAAGTAACAGGTACTGGATTTACCCTCTCACCTTAAATAACTAGAAAACCTGACATAGTTATGAAACTGAACTTTTCAGAAATAGGTCAGTAAGCAGCATAGGACAGTAATCCCAGAGAGAAGGGAAATAAACAAGGAGTCCTATGATTGCCCCATCTTACTGCCTGGAGAGTTATACCAGGCTGCAGTGCAGGGAGGGGGATCCAAAAAGAGTTTGGTGGTCTCAGTGAGTTGAGACAGTGTTCAGAGCTCAAGAGGCCAAGGCAACTTGAATATGCAAGGCATAATACCAGAGAGGAAGAAGCTGGCCAGAGATCAAACTCTAGAGAGCTGCATAGAGGTCCTGTGAAGTCTGATTGAGTGCTGCTCTGCACATCTTACAAAGAAACTGCTGGAGGTTGTGGGAAAGAGCTGCCAGAATTTGGAGGCAGAACAATCCTTGGAGTTTACGAAGGACTAGAATAGTTCATACTGTCAGTTCATGCCAGAGTAGACCAACCCCCTAACACTGGGCATGGAGTGGAGCCAACCCTAGAGAAAAACCTGTTCCAAATCCACCTAACAAAACTTAAAAGCAAACCTTAAAAAGATCAGACTGATTCTAAGTTAACTTCACTGGTCCTAGAACAAAGCCCAGCAAATATTTAAAAGAATTTAGGTCCAAAACAAAAATCCAAAATCATCATCCAATCCAAAAGTATCATGCATTCAAAGAAGCAGGGAAAAATGACCTGTAACTAGAGAAGAAACAGTTGGTACAAACAGACACAGAAATGACACACATGATAGAATTAGCAGATGAGGATGTTAAAACAGCTATTAGAAATACAGTTAATATGTTTAAGGAGGTGAAAGAAAACATGAACATGACAAGGAGGGAAGTAGGTATGAGCAAGACCTGTGTCAAACTTCCCACTGTTGATACAGACTTGAAAAAGTATAGACTTGATAGTGATGGAAAAAGGAGAAGAGAGATTATAATGAAATGATAATTACTCCTTGCTTTGGTATCCTCAAAGAGCTCTGGTGCTGAAGTTGTCAAAGCATTCGGTTGCTAACCAAAAGAGTGGTGGTTCAAACCCACCAGCTGCTCCATAGGAGAAAGATGAGTCAGTCTGCTTCAGTAATGATTTACAGCTTTGGAAACCTTGTGGGGGCAGTTCTACTCTTTCCTGTGGGGTTGCGATGAGTGGGAATCAATTTGATGGTAGTAGGTTCGTGATCTCATTTTGTCCCAGGAGGAAGTACATTAACATGGGTTGAATACTCACGTTGTACCAAAACTGATGCTAAGTATTTTACATGGATTATCATTTAATCCTTGTAATGGCCTTGTTGTTGTTGCTAGTTGCCATGGAGTCAGTTCTGACTGAAAATGACCCCACGTACAACAGAACAAAACACTATCTGGTCCTGCACCATCCTCACAATCATTTCTATGTTTGATGCCATTGTTGTAGTCAGTGTGTCAGTCCATCTTGTTGTCTTTTCCTTTTCTACTGATCTTCTACTTTGCTAAGCATGATATAATGCCCCAGGGATGGTCCCTTCTGACAATATGACCGAAGTATGAGAGATGAAATCTGGCCATTCTTGATTCTAAGGAGCATTCTGGCTGTACTTCGTTCAAGACAGATTTGTTCATTCTTCTGGCAGTCCATGGTATTTTCAGTATTGTTCGCTAACACCAGAATTCAATTGCATCAGTTCTTTGGTCTTCCTTATTCATTCTCCAGCTTTCACATGCATGTAAGGCTATTGAAAATACCATGACTTGGGTCAGATGCACCTTAGTCTTCAAAGTGACATCTTTGTTCTTTTATACTTTAAAGAGATCTTTTGCAGCAGATTTGTCCAGTGCAATATGTCATTTGATTTCTTGACTGCTACTTCCATGGGTGTTGATTGTGGACCCAAGTAAAATGAAATCCTTGACAACTTCAGTCTTTTCTCCATTTATCATGGTTGCTTATCAATCCAGTTGTGAGAATTTTGGTTTTCTTTATGTAGGGATGTAATTCAACATGAAGGCTATGGTCTTTGATCTTCATCAGTAAGTGCTTCAAGTCTTCACCCTCAGTGAGCAAGGTTGTGTCATCTGCATATAGAGGTCATTAATGATTCTTCCTCCAATCCTGATGCTGCTTTCTTCTTCATACAGTCCAGCTTCTGGGATTATTTGTTCAGCATACACATTGAGTAAGTATTGTGAAAGGATACAACCCTGATGCACACCTTTCCTGATTTTGCACCATTCAGTATCCCCTTGTTCTGGTTGAATGACTGCTTTGGTCTGTGTACAGGTTCCTCCTGAGCACAATTAAGTGTTCTGGAATTTCTGTACTTGATGGTGTTATCAATAATTTGTTATGATCCACACAGTCAAATGCCTTTGCATAGTCCATAAAACACAGGTAAACATCTTTCTGGTATTCTCTGCTTTTAGCCTTGATATCCCTCATTCCAGGGAGCTCTGGTAGCATAGTGGCTACGACACTTGCCTGCTAACCAGAGGGCTGGCGGTTCAAACCCACCAGCCACTCCTCGGAAGGAAGGTTGGGCAGTCCTACTTCCGTAGTGATACTGCCTCGGAAACCCAAGGAGGGGTCGCTATGAGTCGGGGCCGACTCGAGGGCACATAACAACAACAACAACAACATCCCTCATTCCATGTCCTCTTCTGAATCCAGCTTGGATTTCTGTCAGTTCCCTGTAGATATACTGCTGCAACTGTTTCTGAATTATTTTCAACAAAATTTGTTTGGCATGTGATATTAATGATATTGTTTGATAATTTCCACATTTTGTTAGATCAGTATTCTTTGGAATGGGCACAAATATGGATCTCTTCCATTTGGTTGGCCAGGAAATAATTCCTTGGTATAAGAGGGAGTATTTCCAGTGTTGTGTCCCTTGAAACATCTCAGTGAGTATTCTGTCAATTGCTGGAGCCTTGTTTTCCACCAGTTCCTTTGGTGCTGGTTGGACTTCTTCCTTCAGTACCATTGGTTCTTGATTATATGCTACCTCATGAAATGGATGAACATCAACCAGTTCTTTTTGGTACAGTGACTCTGTGTATTCCTTCCATCTTCTTTTGATGGTTCCTGTATTGTATTTTCCCCGTAGACTCTGTTAATATTGTAACTCAAGGCGTAGATTTTTTCTTCAGTTCTTTCAGCTTGAGAGATGCCGAGTGTGTTCTTCCCTTTTTGTTTTCTAACTTCAGGTCTTTGCACATTATAATACTTTACTTTGCCTTCCTGAGCTGTACTTTGAAATCTTCTATTCAGCACATTTACTTCATCATTTCTTCCATTTGTTTTAGCTACTTTCTGTTCAAGAGCAAGTTTCAGAGTCTCTTCTGACATACATTGTGGTATTTACTTTACTGTCTTTTTAATGACCATTTAGTTTCTTCATGTATGATGACCTTGATGTCATCCCATAAATCGTCTGGCCTTCAGTCATTGATGTTCAGTGTGTCAAATCTGTTCTTCAGATGGCCTCTAAATTCAGGTGGAATATATTCAATATTGTATTTTGGCTCTCATGGATTTTTAATTTTTTTCAGCTTCAGCTTGCATATGAGCAATTGATGATCTGTTGTACAGTCAGCCCCTGGCCTTGTTTTGACTGATGGTATTGAGCTTTTCCATCATCTTTCCACAGAGGTGTTGTTGTTGTTGTTATGTGCCGTCGAGTCGGCCCCGACTCATAGTGACCCCTCCTTGGGTTTCCGAGGCAGTATCCCTATGGAAGTAGGATTGCCCAACCTTCCTTCCGAGGAGTGGCTGGTGGGTTTGAACCGCCAGCCGTCTGGTTAGCAGGCAAGTGTCTTAGCCACTATGCTACCAGAGCTCCCCAGAGGTAGTCCATTTTATTTCTGTGTGAGGTCCACATGTATGGTTAACTTTTATAATGTTGAAAAAAGATATTGCAATGAATATGTTTTTGGTCTTAGAAAATTCTGTCAAGCTGACTCTGATGTCATTTCTATCACTAAGGCCATATTTTCCAACTACTGAAACTATGATAGCCCTAGCTGGTACTTGTTGTTGTTGTTGTTATGTGCCGTCGAGTCGGCCCCGACTCATAGCGACCCCTCCTTGGGTTTCCGAGGCAGTATCCCTATGGAAGTAGGATTGCCCAACCTTCCTTCCGAGGAGTGGCTGGTGGGTTTGAACCGTCAGCCTTCTGGTTAGCAGGCAAGTGACTTAGCCACTATACTACCAGAGCTCCTGGTACTATTAGCCTCATATTATGCATAGGATATTTGAGACATCCTATTCTCTCATTTGGTACTTTTTTTCTTTATAGTATTTAACATGATTGGAAATTATATATTTGTTTTGTTGTTTCTCAGGGCAGAAATCCTGTCTCTTCTGTTCATTCTCTTATTTTTAATAACAGCTTTATTGAGATATAATTCATATAACGTAAAATTAACCTAGGTAAAGTGTACAAGTCAGCGCTTTTTAGTATATTCACAAATACAGCAACCATAACTACAGATAGCTTTAGAACATTTTCTTCACCTCCACGCACTTGAGCTATCATCCTGCATCCCTCTGTCCCTCCCTTTCTCCTCTTAGCCGCTGGCAACCATTAATCTATTTTCTGTTTCTGTAGATTTGCATATTCTGGATATTTCATCATGCAGTATGTGACCTTTTTGTGTCTGACTTCTTTCACGTAGCATAATGTTTTCAAGGTCCATCCCTATTGTAGTGTGAATACTTTTTATTCCTTTTTTAAATCCCATTGGCAACATAATAGTGTATGTGCTCCTGTTTCCTCTTATATACTCAGTACTTTAGTACGTGGAACATAGTAAGATGGCACAGGTAACGGGTATTGAATGAATTAAAGGTAGTTTAGTAACTCACTAGCTGTGTGGTCCTGGGGTTTTGTCAGAGCTAGGACTTGACTAAGTCTGTATGACATGGCATCCGTACTTTTTTTAACCACTCCTTTGTATGACTTCCCAAATGGATTTAATAAATTATGATATATCCACTCAGTAGAATGTTACACAGCCATTAAAAGGAACATTGTAAAAGCTGTCTATTTGCTACAAATTTAAATGTAAGCATTGGTGGCATAGTACCTAAGGCATTTGGCTGGTAACCAGAAGGCTGGTGGTTCAGACTCACCAGCCACTCCTCGGAAGGAAGGTTGGGCAATCTACTTCCATGGTGATATCACCTTGGAAACCCAAGGAGGGGTCACAATGAGTCGGATCCGACTAGACAGCAGTGAGTTTGGTTTTTTGGTTTATAGCTATGTTAAATTTGTTTACAGTGGACAAAGATTCAGAGTAATACCAAAATTAAAAGCGGTTGCATTATGTTGATTGGATTATGGGTGATGTTTTTCTTTTTTTGAAATGATTAATTTTCAGTACAAAAGGGGAGAACTGCCTCATCAGGGAAAATGGGAAAAATGTTATACTCTCTGAAAGGATCAAGAAGAATGGAATAAATTCCAAGCAGTGGTTTAGAATGAGTAAGAAACTGATAGTTACTAGGAATATGTTCAAAAGGGCATTTTTTTCCCCCCAGTAAAAAGACATAAAACTAGGTAAGACCACTTGGTCCAAATATGAAACAAGCTAAACTGTGACATGATTTTGAGCAGTTAGTTAGGGAATCCTAAAGAGGAAATGGAATCTTTACACAGGACCATGAGTCCCTGGATGGCACAGGTAATCACTCAGCTACTTACTGAAAAGTTAGTAGTTGAAACCCACCCAGAAGCATCTTGGAAGACAGGCCTGGTGATCCACTTCCAAAAGGTCACAGCCTTGAAAACCCTATGGAGCAGTTCTTCTACTCTGCACACATGGGGTCACCTGAGTTGAAATTGATCGACAGGAACATCAACAACATAGGACTTTTCTGTAATATTTATATGGTGATGATATTCGTGCTTGTGTTGGTTTTCATTGCTTAGACTCAATCTGTAGGTAAAACATGAAAGACTTCATTATAGTTACAGAGCAGAAAGTAAATGTTATCAAAATCAAGAACATATAAATATAAATAGATGGCAAAGATTGAGAAATAGAAGAGAGAAAACAGAAATTTGGATGGGTGAGGGAGCTAGTATCTTTATCACACAGTTAGGATTCAAGAGATAGTCTGTAGTTGAAGAAACTAGAAAGGTTTAACCACAGAGGAAAATATGAGATAATAAAATCAAAAGAGAAGGGAGATGGAAAAAGCATACTGTAAGTGAATAAAATCCTAATTTATGACATCATAAATCTACAAATGATGTCTAAACCAAAAGACTATGAGTCTTATAGGCACTGTGGATGGTGACTCCCAAAGAACTAAATTTCAGAGTCAAAGTGGGTTTCCACTAGGAACTTGGGCAGAGTAAATGGGACAGGTGCATGTCATTGCCCAGTAAGCTAACAATATTTTCTTGTAAAGAGATAATGAGGCAATTCTCTGAGACAACAATTTCATATCTTCCACATACCTCTCCTTATCTCTTCCTGACCTTTACTTTTACCCTAGTCTTCTCCTTCAAGCTATAGAGTCGTAGATTCTACTGCCTACTTGGTATCTTAAATGCTTCAGGAGATCATCTTCAAAGCCTAAAATGGAGCTTTCTATTCTTTTTCCCTTCCCAATCTGCTGGCACCACTCTTCACTCTCCCCACCTTTGTTGTTTAAATAAATTTAGGAATAATCCTTGATTCTTCTCCTCACATTCTACATCCAGTCCATCTTCCACAGTCTACCTTCAGGACACATCTATCTATTTCTTGCCATTTTCATTGCTGCCACCTTTGTCTAGGCAACTTTCTCTTATCCTGTCTTTTTTAGTCTCTCTGCTTTTCCTCTTAATTTCCATCACTTGTTTTCCCCCTGCAATAGCCAAAATAATCTTGAAACTTCACCCATTTATGTTACTCTTTGCTTAAATGCCTTTGGCGACTTCTCATTGTCTTTAGAATGAAAATTTGAACTCTTTATTGTGGAATACAGTTACTCACTGCTTCTTCTAGCTCCGAAGAGCTCTGGTGGCATAGTGGGTAAGGCATTTGGCTACTAACCCAGAAGGTCAGCTGTTCAAACTCACCAGCTACTCCATGGGAGGAAGATGAATCAATCTACTTCCATAAAGATTTGCAGCCTCAGAAACCCAGTGGGGGTTGCTATGAGTTGGAATCGACTTGATGGCAGTGGGTGTGGGCTTTTTTGGTTTTCTACCTTCAGCCTCTCCCTCATTCAAGCTGTTCATCCTCCTCGCCCTATCTCACCATGCTAAAGCCATTCTGATGGTCTTTCAGACTGTCCTCAGGCTTGCTAAGTGTTCTTTAGAATGTGTACCTTCTGACTAGGATCCTACCCACCTCCATCCCTACTCCCCTGTATAGTGTTTGCCATACAAGGAATCCTAGTGGTGCAGTGGTTAAGTGCTCAGCTGCGAACTGAAAGATTGGTGTTTTGAAGCCACCAGCTGTTTCATGGGAGAAAGATGTGGCAGTCTGTTTCCATAAATATTTACAGCCTTGGGAATCGTATAGGATAGTTCTGCTGTGTCCTGTAGGATCACTGTGAGTTGGAATTGAGTCGACAGCCCTGAGTTTATGATTCTTTGATTCTATATCTTGGCCAGTTAAAGGGGCAGATGGAGGCATGGGAGAGGAATTATACAATTATAGAACTTAATGGTCATTAGTGATTGTCAAGTCTGGCTGCCCATCTGGGACCTCAGCTTCTTGTTGGATGATTATTAGCTTACAGTTAAACATACTCAGTGAAAAAAATCTACCCTGTCCATCTCCACAAAACTCTGAATCTTAAAAAGTCTTTTCTTATCTGGGAAAAAAAAGTTTCAAAATATTTGTTGTTGTTGTTATTTGCCGTCGAGTCGGCCCGGACTCATAGTGACCCCTCCTTGGGTTTCCGAGGCAGTTATCACTACGGAAGTAGGATTGCCCAACCTTCCTTCCGAGGAGTGGCTGGTGGGTTTGAACTGCCAGCCTCCTGGTTAGCAGTCAAGTGCCTTAGGCACTATGCTACCAGAGCTCCTAAAATATTTGTAGGGAGCAGTAAATTTTTTGTCTGACTCAGGTCCTTAACCTGTAGTCTTTTTGTCTCTTATTTCTTTCCATCATTCTTAGTTAATATGGCATCTTAAACCTCTTCAGCATTCTAGTTTCTCTGCTTGGAATGCATTTATCTATATCCCACTAAAAAACTCACTGCCGTCAAGTTGATTCTGAATCATAGCAACCCCTGTTGGGTTTCCAAGGGGGTAAATCTTCACAGAAGTAGATTGCCCCATCTTCTTTCTATGGAGGGGCCATTAGGTTTGAACTGCCAACCTTCTGGTTAGCAGTCAAACGCCTAGGCTCTACGCCACCAGAACTCCTTATTCCACTAAAAAGGAAACCCCAAATCAAGCACACTATTGCATATTTGATTATACCAGTGCAGAAGAGAGTGGAACTACTTTTTCTCCATTATTCTAGACATATGCCTAAAGTTAGGAGCTCTGGTAGCATAGTGCTTAAGGTACTTGACTGCTAACCAGAAGGCTGGCAGTTCAAACCCATCAGCCACTCCTCGGAAGGAAGGTTGAGCAATCTACTTCCATAGTGATACTGCCTCGGCAACCCAAGGAGGGGTCGCTATGAGTCAGGGCCGACTCGACGGCATATACAACAACGTGCCTAAAGTCACCCAAGTTATTTTGGTAGCCCTCATTACTGACTCATACTGAGCTTACTGTTGTTAAACCTTCTAAGTGTTTTTAATAGAAAACTGCTTCCAAGCTGTGTAATTTTATCTTTGCTAGATTTGCCTGTTCATTCAGCCTTTCCAGATGTTTCTCAAATCCTGATTTGTCCTCCATTCTTTACTCTCTCTTTAGCAGCTTTGTGTCACTACCTATGAATATGATGAACCTACTTTATATGTTGACTTTGTATAACGTCATCTAAGTCAGTAGTTCTTGACCTTTGTGAGTTATAGATCCCCTTTAAGACTTGGATGAAAACTGTGGGTATTTCTACAGAACAATACATATTTATGTAGACATACACAAGATTTTTAATAAGATTTAGGAGGTTCAGATGTTTCTTGAAGCCCCAGGTAGTCCATGGACCCCCAAAGTTAAGAACCTCTGTGCTAAATTATTGATAAAAATATAGAAGAGTGTGAATGAACAGACCCTTGTAGTGTGCTGTAGAAAGCTTTCTAAGGTGATTGAAATTATTCCATTAAGCAGCATTCTTAGGGGGTGGGTGTTTCATGGAGTTTCTAATTCACTTTATTGACTTTGCATTTAGCTCATATTTCTTTGTCTTATAATATCATAAAGGATGTAATATGGTGCTTTGATGAAAGAAATGCAAAGACATTTTTACTCTGTTTCTGGTCTGCCAGGCTAGGAGCCATGCCAAGTGAAGAAGAGACACTAATCTTTCATGACTTAGCCATAATGCATTAGTTTCCTATTCCTACTATAATGCATTACTACAAATTTACTGGTTTAAAACAACACAGATTTATTATCTTTCAGTTTTAGAGGTCAGCAGTCTGAAGTAGATCTCATTGGGTTAAAAGTGTTGGCAAGACTGCATTCCTTCTGGAGGCTGTATAGGAGAATCTGTTAGCTTGTCTTTTCCAGCTTTGCACTGCACATGCAGGTTGCCTCAGAAGCAGTCCCAAGATCCTAAGCAGTTACAAGACTGTTATGATAAGGGCCGTAACTAGTGATGGTAATTCCACTGTGGGTGCTGTTGAGTCCCATACTTGAGAACACAGTGTTGACAAAGTGAAAACTGGTTTTACCCACAGTAAATTACCAGAAGAATGAACAAATCTGTCTTGGAAGAAGTACAGCTGGGATGCTTCTTAGAAGTAAAAATGGCCAGACTTTGTCTCACATAACTTTGGTCATGTTGTCAGAAGGGACCAGTCCCTGGAGAAGGACATCATGCTTGGTAAAGTAGAGGGTCAGCAAAAAAGGGGAAGATCCTAAACGAGATGGACTGACACAGTGGCTTCAATGATAGCACGCAGCCGGAACAGATTCATGATGAACCAGTCCCCCCGGGCTCAGAAAGCTGTCCGAACCGGATGGAGGGAGACTGCTCCATAGTGCCCCACATTGCACTATAGGAGAAAGTTCTACACCCACCTTCTTTATACTCCAGGGGTCACTTGACTCATTTGAGTCCAATACAGCTGCAGTTTTCTGGCTTAACCCAAGAAGAGCCAAGGCTTGTAACAGGTATCAACCATAGTCTCCTGATTGAGATTTTATTTCTGCAGCCCTAGTACTTATCTTGGAAGAACATCAGGTGTCAGGGGGAGCCTCAGTCTGTTCTCTAAAGTTCAGGGACACTAGCAGAGGGTGGAACAGTGGAAACCATGGCTGTCAAGCTGTCCAAACACTGATTCCCTTCCAAGCTTCTAGAAGCAACCTGCATTGTTTGGCTCATGGCCCCTTCATCTTCAAAGCCAGCAGTGCAGGATCTCCAAATTTCTCTCTGACTTTGACTTTCTGCTTCCCTTTTCCACATTTACTTACTGTGAGTTGGAATTGACTCAGTGACAGTGGGATTGGTTATTACATTGGGCCCACCTGGATAATCCAGTATAATCTCTTTATTGTAAGGTCTACTGATTAGCAAACTTGCTTTCATTGGCAACCTTAATTCCCACCTGTCATGTAACATAACACATTCACAAGTTCTAGGGATTAGGAAAAGCTCAATATCTTTAGCCAAAACCAGGCCAGGAGCTGATTGTGGAACAGACCATCAACTGCTCATATGCAAGTTCAACTTGAAGTTAAAGACAATTAAAACAAGTCCAAGAGAGCCAAAATATGATCTTGAATATATCCCTCCTGAATTTAGAGATCATCTAAAGAATTGATTTGCTGCGTTGAACACCAATGACCAAAAACCAGAAGAATTGTGGGAGGATATAAAGAACATTATCCATGAAGAAAGCAAGAGATCACTAAAAAGATGAGAAAAGAAGAGAAGACCAAAAGGGATGACAGAAGAGACTCTGAAACTTACCCTTGAGCAGAGAGTAGCTAAAGCCAATGGAAGAAATGACGAGATAAAAGAGCTGAACAGAAGATTTCAACAGCAGCTCGAGCAGACAAAACCAATTACTATAATGAAATGTGCAAAGACCTAGAGTTTGAAAACCAAAAGGGAAGAACACGCTCAACATTTCTCAAGCTGAAAGAACTGAAGAAAAAATTTAAGCTTCGAGTTGCAATATTTAGAGATTCTGTGGGCAAAATATTGAATGATGCAGGAAACATCAAGAGAAGGTGGCAGGAGAGTTTGATCCATAGCGGGAGCAGAGAGCGGACCCCAGAGAGCCCTGAGCAGCCTCACCGCCACTGCAGGCCTAGTTACCATCACACCTTGGGAGGAGCCGCAGCTGCCACAGGTGGCCCCAGTCACCATCACCGCAACCATGAGCAGCGAGGCCGAGACCCAGCAGCTGCCCGCCGCCCCTGCCCTCAGAGCTACCGACACCAAGCCCGGCACCATGGGCAGCAGCACAGGGAGCGGCGGCCTGGGCGGCCTCACATCGGCGGCGTCTGCCGGCGGGGACAAGAAGGTCATCACAGTGAAGGTTTTGAGAACACTAAAATGGTTCAATGTAAGAAACGGATATGGTTTCATCAACAGTGCTGTGCCAGAAGATGAGCCCCCAGGTTGGAAGGCACTCAAAATACGACTAAGGAAGAGCTGCCTCCTCAAATTTGAATCAACTTTAATGATGTGGATGGAGTAGCACCTCCAGGCTATCCATTAGTAATCGGAACATGAAATGAACAAAGTATGAATGAAGGAAAATTGGAAATCGTCAAAAAATGAAATGGGAAGCATCAATGTTGATATCCTAGGCATAAGTGAGCTGGAATGGGCTGGTACTGGCCATTTTGAATCTGACGATCATGTGGTCTACTATTCTGGGCACAGAAGACGGAAGAACAGTGTTAGAAGAGGAACGGTGTTGCATTCATCACCAAAAAGAGTGTTTCAGGGTCTATTCTGAAGTACAAACTATCAGTGATAGGTTAATAGCCATACTCCTAAAAGGAAAACCAGTTAATATGACCGTTATTCAAATTTACACACCAGCCACTGATGCCAAAGATGAAGAAATTAATGCTTTCTACAGACTACTGCAGTCTGAAATTGATCAAACATGCAGGGAAGATGCATTGATAATTATTGGTGACTGGAATGCAAAAGTAGGAGAAAAAGAAGAACAACCAGTAGCTGGGAAATTTGGCTTAGGTAATAGAAACAAAGCCGGAGATCACATGATAGAATTCTGCAAGATCAACATCTTGTTCATCAGAAATACTTTTTTCCAACAACACAAACGACGACTATATACATGGGCATCACCAGATGGACTGCAGAGAGATCAAATTGCCTACATGTGTGGAAAGAGACAGTGGAAACGTTTAATGTCACTGGTCAAGACAAGACCAAGGGCCACCTGCGGAACAGATCATCGATTGCTCATATGCAAATTTGCATTATTGCTAAAGAAAAGTGAAACATACTCACACTGGTCAAAGTATAACCCTGAACGTATCCTGCCTGAGTTAACACCATCTCAAGAATAGATTTGACACACTGAACACTAATGACTGAAGACCTAGTTGTGAGAAGACATCAATGACGTAATAAAGAATGTGCAAGGTCATTTAAAAGACATGAAAGAAGGAAAGGGGCAGAACTTTTAAAGAGGCAAAATCTTTAGCTTGTAGTGAGGGGAGAAGGGGAAGTGGAGACAAAAAGCTTACAGGACACTGAGCATTGGTGATGGGAAATTTGGGAATGGGTAAGGGTGATGGTTGAACAGGATGATTAACACAATTAACTTCACAACTCTACACATGAAGAGTGTTGAAATGCCAAATGTTTTGTTACATGTATATATATTTAACATAATAAAACTTAAAAAAAAAGTTAAAAAAAAAAAAAGAAGTTGGCAGGAATACACAGAATCACTGTACCAGAAAGAACTGGTTGATCTTCATCCATTTCAGGAAGTGGCATACAATTTAGAACCAATGGTACTGAAGGAGGAAGTCAAAGGTGCAATGAAAGAGTTGGCGAAGAACAAAGCTCCGGGAATTGACAGAATACCCATTGAGATATTTCAACAAAC
>NW_006921980.1:1821212-1845600 GCF_000298275.1 Orycteropus afer afer | reverse complement strand
AGAAAACAAAAGTCCTCACAACTGGACCAATGAGCAGCATCACAATAAATGGAGAGAAGATTGAGGTTGTCAAAGAATTCACGTTGCTTGGTTCTATAATCGATGCCCATGGAAGCAGCAGTCAGGAGGACAGTGTGTAGATAGTGATTAAATTGGGAGACGGTGAGATGAACTAGAAGACAAGAGGGCCTAGAGCAGCCACCTATGTCCTCTGAATAGATAAAGGTAGGTAGAAGAGGAGAAGCCAGTAGGCCGAAGAAATAGGAGAATGCATGTCATCTCAAAAGTAAAGTGAAGATAATATCTCAAAAGGGGGAGGCATCTGTGACATTGCTGAGGAGTATGGTATGCTGGGGACGGAAATAATCTTTGCATTTACTGATGTGTCAAGCAGAAGTGACTAGAACATTGGAAGAAAGCAAGTATTTTTAAGTTTTCAAATACCAGGGCGAAGAAAGCTAGGTCATTATAAATGACCTTAAGGGGAAAGAAAGTGAGAGATTACTTGAAGAAACAAGCATGGATGTACAAGATATAAACTGAAGTTTCAGTAAAATGAAGTGAAAGTAGTAACAGAGAAACCTGTCCTCAGAATTTGCTTTCTTATAATTTCTACACCTTATAATATCTCACTGTCCTTTAACCTTGATCTAACCCTCTCATTTCCCAGGTTATTCTCCTTGATAGAGTAGGTTATTGGTAGATTATTACCCTTGGTAAGAGAGGCAAAAGCTTTGAGAAATGTTTTTAACCATTGTTTTGTTGGCCCTGGGCAGTAGACCTATTTCTTTCCTATTCTTGCTCAGAATATACTTAAAAAAAATAAATAAATAAAATAACATATTTTTAACTCCTTTGCTTATTCTTGTCATTATTGGCAATATTTACTTTTTCTGGGCTTTCTAATTTAAGATAATTTTTTTAAAGGTCTGTACAGGCATCCTGCATTTGCTCTAAAGCATTTTTCTGAGTCTTTCTTAACATTTAATTAACCTTGTACCTTCTTGCTGGTCTCTGTAAGTAATACCTCATTTTCTTCCTCATCACGATAATTTATAATACCCAGCTTTCTTTGCCTTGGGTTTTGTAGACTCTAAAGTGATAAATTTCTTCCTGGTTTCTAGTCACTTTTTATTCTAGACCTTCATTAGGTTCTGTTGATAGTTCCTCTGCTTATCCTTAGCCATTATCCTGTGAGAGAAGAAAAACATGGATGGTAAAGCATATCGGGAACTTGCTAGACCTCCTGCCTTTAGCTGAACTAGATTTCTGCGTGTTGTAGATAGATGGAATCTCGTCAGTGCTACATCTTGTTTGCCAGTTTTGTGATCTGTCAAGAACTTTCATATTGATTTATTCCATTTGGCCAATTGATTTTGGTATATTGTCCCATCAAAATATCTTTTTTTTTTTTTTTGTCTCTCAGACATGAATTCTGACATGAGATATGTGTTCTTGGGTGCTGCTGTTTCCTTGGGTTTCCTCAGAGGACGTACAATAGTATATAAATTGTCTGCCTTTCCTTTATACCTGTGCATTATAGTTTCTTGGGTAAAGTATATTCTTTCATCTAATACTTCTAGAAGAAAGGAATGATTAAAGCAAAACAAAACAGGTTTGCTCCCACATCCTTTATTTTCTGTCTGACAATTAATACTGCCTACAAATGGTACTCTGGCTGTTGATAGTGTCCTTTCTTTTCTGATGTGGATCAACATTATTGAGTGGTAGTGGCTTTGGTTTGTCTTACTGGGCCCTCCTTGGTTGCAGCCAAGAAAGCAGAATACTGTACTGATTGAGTTGAGTCTCTATCTAGCCACCTCCCTGTTTTTCAGCAGGGATTTCAATCTTGTGTATATAGGCCAAGGATGATACTGTTAGCCAGAAATTCATCAGAGGAAGAGGCTCACATTTGGGTCAAGATAATGAGTTTGAAGTATTTAGTTTTCAGGGAGAGATGTCTAGCAGGCAGTTGAAAATTTAAGAATGAAGCTCAAGAAAGATTTGATGATTTTGTCCATATAAGTGGGGGCAGTTGAAGCATGGGAATAGATGAGATTGCCCACTAAGAAAAAATAAAGGGCCTAGGACAAAACCTTGGTAAACACCTTCATCTAAAGGGCTAGCAGTGGAATATGAGAAAGAGTATTCAGAGAAGTGGTGGGAGGGAAACATGGATAGGAGCCCAGAAGAAAGAGAGTTTCAGAAAGAGTTATGCTTAGCACTGTAATCCTTTTGCAGAATGGGGAGAAATGTGGATTAAATAGTTATTTATGGTATACTAAGATACCATGTCACTTTGAGGATTAAGGTGTGCCTGACCCACGCCATGGTATTTTTCAGTCAACTCCTATGCATGTGAAAATTGGATGATGAATAAGGAAGACCGAGGAATAATTACATTTATCGTACTTTTTTTAAATAGTAGGTTCAAAAGTAAAAGGTTGATAAAGTAACATTTGAGAGTCTACTACTAATAATAATTAGGATGATCTTATCTAAAAATCCTTAATTAAATTATACCTGCAAGGGTCCTTCTATCAAATAAAGTTCTGGGGATTAGAACAGGCTGTATCTTTTATGGAGGTCACTATTCAACCCATTATAGAGTACAACTCCAATCATTTAACACGTTTTAAGTATACCTGCCCAGTATTTCAGTTCTACCTTGTTTTATTGCTGCCCCCCCCCATTGAAGGTTTTATACAGTTGATGTTTGTTAAACTTTACCTATAGAGCATCTGTAGTTCTTCTAACATCTCACCTTTCCTTCTGTGTTCCATTTCCTTTGTCTTTTTTCTGCATCCTTTACAAGTTCTTTCCTTGAGGATCTGTCCTTTTACATTTGAAAATGCTTTTCTTTGGCCCTCACTTTTGAATGCCAGTTTAATTAGACAAATAATAATTCTAGATTGTTATTCTTCTCTCAACACTCTGAAGACACTATTTTCTTCTGGCTTATGTTGATGATGAGAAAAAGGCTGAATATTTAAAACTAATTAGTAGACTCTCAAATGTTACTTTATCAATCTTTTACTTTTGAACCTACTATTTAAATGAAGTATGATAAATTGTAATTGGCAGTTTTTATTTCTGTGGTTATATTCTAAAGAAATAAATTCTTACAGCAGATTATTACCCTTTCATATAAAAGTTTTTTGGTAGATATTTTCCATACACCTAGAGTGCTGGATATATCAATCAACATTGCAAGAAGGGTCATACACAGCTGAACTGTCAGCAAGTTTAATTGTCAATAGCTATCCATTATCATTTGTCTTCTATACTTAGATACTGTACATCTCAAATGGATTTTGATTATTTTTTATATCCTTAGAACTCAAATATATCTGTTGGATGTTCTCCATGACATAATAAAAAGCATCTTGAGTAATTTTAAACAATGACTAATACAAATCACTTTACATGGAAAGTCATTATATCTATTACAACTGATGTACAAATACTTGATGTAACAAAGATGCTATAAATCAAAAGAAATGAAATTATAGCTAGGTCTTGGTATAATCATGTCCTGTTGTTAGGTACTGTTGAGTTAGTTCTGACTCACAGCAACCCTATGTATGACAGAATGAAACACGTCCTAGTCCTAGAGCCATCTTCCAGTCATTGCCATGTTTGAGCCCATTGTTGCAGCCACTGAATCAATCCATCTTGTTGAGGGTCTTCTTCCTTCTGGACCTTCTGCTTTATCAAGGAGGAAGCTGTTCTCCAGAATTGGTCCCTCCTGATAACATTGTCCTCAGTGTTTGAGATGAAATCTTGCCACCCTTGCTTCCAAGCTGTACTTCTTCCAAGACAGATTTGTTTGCTCTTCTGGCAATCCACAGTACATTCAGTATCTTCACCAACACATGGCCTTTTCCTCTCCTCTTTTCTGTGCTTGTGTCTTCTCCATTTCTCTTATAATCACACTTACCAGTAGATTTAGGGCCCATCCAGGTAATCTGTTATTGTTATGTGCTGTAGAGTTGGACCCGACTCATAGTGACCCCTCCCTGGGTTTCTGAGGCAGGATCACTACGAAAGTAGATTGCCTCATCTTCCTTCCGAGAAGTGGCTGGTGGGTTTGAACCACCAGCCTTCTGGTTAGCAGTTAAGTGCCTTAGGCACTACGCTACCAGAGCTCCCTATCTAGGGGTAGGTCTAATTAATTTAATTACTAGTATTTTGCAGTATCTGCACTAACTGTAATATGATTGCTACTAGTTATAGTTATAGCTGGCTTGTTGTCTACATTTGTAAATGAAGATAATGCTAGATTTCAGTTAGTGTTTAGTGCATATGAAGATGAATTTCTCTCCTATCCATATTTTGCTGACCCCCTGAGTTCTTCTATCCATGGAGTCCCTGTCAGGAACCCTTACTCTAGTTGTTATCCTTCAAGTGAAGTTATCTTCTCCCAAATATTTATCTCTCCCCTTTTGTGAAGGAAGAAGGCAAAGGATTGGTAACATAGCTGCCTCCCTGTGCTCAAAAAACTTTTCCAAGGAAGCTTCCTTTCTCTGTAGGTTCAGGACACCTTGGTGAGCTTGAGTTGCCAAATATGTATCTAGATAAATTAAGAAAGCTACTTAGCAAGGATGAATCTCTGATCCTAGGCAGTTTCTACTTGACTCATATAAGAATGAGTGCTCCACAAGTCAGGAATTGGAGGAGGAAATAGATTGCATGTCTGGTTACCTCTGTGAACAACTGCCTTCTTTGCTGTGGGACCAGAACTGGATGGTGCCTGGCTATCATTACTGATCGTTTTACTCAAAGATTATATAGGAGAATCTTGATCAAAAGAGGGAAGAATGTGGAACAGAACGCTGGATTCAGACTTTCTCGATCCATTAAGGCTGGATGAACCCTCAAAACTATTGCCCTGAGATAATCTTCAAACTTTAAACTTTAAAGCAAAGCTATCCCTGGAAGTTTTCTTTGAACAACAACAAAATAGTTCCCTTACTAAGTAAAATATGTCTGTCTTGAGCATTGTGTTCTTTTAAAGAACTATATGAGATCAAATTGACAACAGCAACTCCAAGAGAAGCTCAGGGGGCAGTGAATTTAAGATAATGGTATCGAAATAATTTTCGAAAAGGATAGCAAGGATGGTAGTACAACTTGAAGAGTATAATCAGTGTCAGTGAGTTGTACAAGCAGAAATTGTTGAAATGATGTGTGATTGTGTATATTTTCGCCAAAAAAGAGAGAAAAGATGAGTGCTACACATGAAATCTCTAACTTAGATTGCTTAACAATGTTGAGGACATTTATCCTGTCTGGAAGTTCACAGGTAGTCCAGTTTTCAGGGTTCAAGGATTCAGCTCATCAGCAGTGTCATCAGGATCTCCTTCCTTTCTGTCTGTTTCTCTTGCCATCCGTAGGTATAATGTCGTTCTAAGGTTGTCTATCATAAGATGACTGCCAGCCACAACTGGAGTCACTTGTATTCTTATTCATATCCAGTGGTAAACAGAAAAAGCCTGTCCTTCATATATTTAAGTTCTTCACTTCCATGTGTCCTTCTGAGGTCTTGTGTCTATCTCTGGAACTGGGTAGGTCTCACATAAGCCACATGCCTATGTGGAGGAGATCTGCGGATAGCAGAATGGAATAAGAGCTCTGTATTTAAATAAAGCAGATGCTGATTTGCAACAGAGTTCATTTCAAGCCCCAAGTGATAATATGAACCTTCCTGGAAATGGGACAAAGCAACCTGGAAACAAATAAATTGGGCATGGAGTGGTTTACTATAAATCTGACTACAGAAAGTCCTTCCTGTGCCTCTCCTTGAGAACCAATGGAAACATTCAAGAATGTCTGTTAACTCATCAAGGTCAAGACCAGAGATTTGCTCATAATAGGTCCATTCCCTGTGTGTAGTTTTTCACATTCCTGTCTTTATTCTCAGCATGTTGTTGACCTGATTTAGTTGTGTTTATTGGAAACTCTGGGTTTAAATAAGCAAAAAATGAAAAAATCGTTTCCCAAAAATGAGCTGGTTGGCATGAAATGTTAGTAAGCACTGATTTTCTGGTAATAAAAATACGTACAATCTACACATTGAGAATTATAGCCCTTGGAGTGTCCTTAGCCTATTTTAAAATGCCTGGGAATGGCAACATTATGGGTTTAAGTGGAGGGAGAGGAGTCAGTAAAGCAGACTCCAAGGAACTAAACTAAGAGGATGTGGTCCCTGGAAACTGAAGGAGCCTAGGAAGGTAAGTACTTGTAGGGGCAGAGGTTGCTAAGAGGTCATTTTGAGGAGGACAAAGAGTGTCCTGGGATTTAGTAACAGAGTTTATTGATGCCTTTTAGTGACGTGGTTAGAGGGAGAAAGATTGAAAAGTAAGGAATGATGAGTGAAAACAGATGATGGGAACAGCAGAAAAAATCTTTTGAGGTAGTGTTTTTTTCCTTTATTTTAAAAATGATCGAAGAGACCAGCGAGTTTAGAAGAGGCAAAGGGAAAAAAAGGGAGTGGTCATTAATATAAAGTTACTGAGAAATGGAGAAAGGATAGGATCCAGAACATTTTCGCTGGCTATTAAGATAACAAGTTATACTCGAAGAGGAAAATATAACAGAAAAGGAAGGGCAACAAAAAAAGGGGGGAGGAGAATGTTAAAAAAAAAAAAAAAAGGAATAAAGTAGAAATGAGGTTAAGAGAAAATAGAAGATTACAAGTAAGCTAATAAAAAATTACGAGAAAAGGAAGGATTGAATTTTTCAGCACTTTGTTTAACCTGTGAACATATGTAATAGAAAAAATTAAGAAATTAGACGTTAGTGAAAGTGTAGAAATAGGAGGAGAATAATTTATGTCCATGGAAGTAAATATAGGGATGAAACAGACACTAAGCCCAGTAGTTAAACATTACAAATAAGATTAAGAAATTGTTAGCAAAAATTTTTTCTGGTTATTATATAGCCAGACTGCATCCTGACAATACCAAAACCAAACTCACTGCCTTCTAGTCATTTTCTGGCTCATAGCAACCCCTCTTTGGGTTTCAGAGGCAGTATCACTACGGAAGTCGATTGCCCAGCCTTCCTTCCGAGGAGTGGCTAAGTGGATTTGAACCACCATCCTTCTGGTTAGCAGTCAGATGCCTTAGGCATTATGCCACCAGAGCACCCTGACATTGGAAACATCTAAATCTGGGTAACTAGTTAGGTTTACTTTTATTTTTACTTCTTTCTAGGTAACGGCTGATAGAACATTACTGCACGAAACACAGACCTTTGGCACAAGCCTTTTTGTTATGTCAGTTTTTGCTTTATCTCCCTCTGTCATTCTTCTTCCTTCATCAAGTATGTTATACTCCTATGTGCCAGACATATTGGAAGAGATGATAGATTTCACATTTTAGGAGAAACTCAGGAATAAACAGCCAGTTACTAATACATACAAAAAATGTGAAGCTGGATATAATCCCAGGGTGCCATGGAAACAGCACTCAATTTAGCGTTAGGAGACCAGCGAAGATTTCTGGAGACCATGTTTTAGTGGAATACTGAGGTTTAGGAGATGGTCAGCATGGGAGTGGTGGGATTGGCATTTTAGGCAGATAAACAAGATACACTAGGCTCTAAATCTTAAAGAGGCACGTTTGGACAACGGTGTTGTGTGCCTAGAGTGAAGACGACAACCTGTTGTGACTATTATGCAGAAGATGTTTTCCTCAGTTCTCCCTTGTGCCCCAACCCTGTGGGATTCTCTTACCTGAAGCCAGCTGACCAATTCTCAGGGTTAGAAAAAAAACCATTAACTCACACAATAAAGCGGTGACTAGTATAGTATGTGGGAACTCTGGTGATGTAGTGCCTAAGGCATTTGACTGCTAACCAGAAGGCTAGTGTTTCAAACCCAGCAGCTGCTCCTTGGAAGGAAGGTTGGGTAATCTCCTTCCGTAGAGATAATGCCTCAGAAACCAAAGAGGAAGGGTTGCTATAAGTTGAATCGATTGACAGCAGTGAGTTTGGTTTAGCTTTAGTATAGTATGTATCACTTAACATCCGTTTGGGCAACATTCAGTCAGCGTTCAGCCGTGGTCCCATAAAGTTACTAGAGTCCAGAAATCCCAATAGAACAGAATTTAGCAAAGTGATTTACTAAGTACGGAGATTTGATGTATTTCTCACCACCTCTCTGGGTCCTGCGTCTGCCCCAGCCCTGGGGCACGGAGGTATCCAGGTGCCCATCACGTGCTTCCTGTCCCCTGATGCCCACCTCTGACAGGGATGGGGCAAACTTAGGGGAAGTGATACGTGGCTTAAATACACAGATGGTGCCAGAGCCACCAAGGAAGAGGCCCTGCCAAGGCCATTACCCTACTCAGCCTGGGTGCCTTGTGCAGCTCCTTTCACAGTGGTCGCCACTGGTCTGTGGCTGTAGTTGTGGGAGAAGATCAAGAAAGGTAGCTGGGGGAGGACACGGAGGAGAGGCTGGCAAGCAGGAAGAATAGTGCCTAAGGCATTTGACTGCTAACCAGAAGGTTGATGGTTCAAACCCACCAGCAACTACGCAGAAGGAAGATTGGGCAATTTACTCTGGAAAGATTTACCGCCTCTGAAATCTAAAGGGAGTCGCTACAAGTTGGAATTGATTCGATGGTGGTGAGTTTGGTTTAAGGGACAGGGAAAGCAGGCACGAAGGGGAAAAGGCAAGTTGGGAGGAAGAAGGGAAGGGAACGTGTGACAGTGGGCCTGGAAGCAGCTGGCTGGACTTTATGGTGAATGCGTAGTGCCTAAGGCATTTGACTGCTAACCAGAAGGCTGGCAATTCAAACTCACCAGCCACCACTCCTCAGAAGGAAGATTGGGCAATCTACTTCCATAGAGAGATCGCCTCAGAAACCCAAGGAGGGGTCACAGTGAGTCAGATCTGACTCAATGGCAGTGAGTTTGGTTTGGTTTGGTAGTACCTCATAGTGGGCGTGGCTCTAAGAGAGTGGGTGGTGACGACACAGGATCCGCAGAAACAGAGCCAAAGTTTTCATGCAATCCCTTTGTGCAGCTACAGTGACATGGGTCCCAGGCCCACCGGTGACCATCCTGCAGGCCTCCTGTACATAATGTGATGTTTCACAAAGCATCCAAATCACATAGTCTCCTATTTCACAGAATGTATTATGGACTTTAACTAGTGAGAACCTGAACTTAGCATATGAGGGTTTGTATTTTAAGGAGATGAGGTCTTATAGCAGATGAATCAAAGTCGAGACTTTTAGACTGGTGGAATGGGGAAGGATGATATTATTTGTTGTTTAACAGACACCTTTAATTATTTACATATTCTTCATACCAGAATAGTCGTCTTTCCCATTACAGGTTGGGTCCTCTTTTCAGAACTTGATCATCTTAAATTTGTATAGTGTTATAGCTTCGTCTTACTTGGTTCTCACCAGAATTCAAAAGAAGGGCTTAATCATTGTTCTTTGTTCTTTTGCTAGTTACTTCTGCACCCCTCTCCTTTCTGCTTGGGTGATTTTCAGGGACTCTACGTACGTACGTTCCAACCCCCATTAAATCTTTACGAATATGTTGCTCCCTTCCTTTCCCAAATTTCTAAGCACTCATGTTGTCACTTAATCTCTTCTGTCTTGTCATGCCTCCCCAATAAATTTAGAAGTTCTTTAAAATTGAGCAAGGTATTTGTTTCCATTTCCATTTTACATCTTTTTGATACTTATTAGTATGTTGCTGAATGCCTAAGTTAATATTCATTGAGTTGAGAATTTCATAATTATTTTGATTCCTGTCAAGGAGTAAATAAAAGTCTTTTCCTACTGTATTCGGACTCAACAGGAAAGTCTGTATGGGGGGGGGAATTAAGATTTTATGTAGTATAATATTTTGTATCATCTATAGTATGACGATTAAATTTCTAATAATTTTTTCCTGACGATATAACTGATAAATACAAAGAAGCAAATTCTCTTATGAATTTGGCACATAAGAGAAACTGAAGTAAAATTATTACTAATTTGAGCAAAATTGCCATTGATTAATTTTAATAGTTTGTAATTTCATAGATTTTATATGCTATAACATGTTAGTTAATAAATTGCTTCAAGTATAAATAATTGATGCTAAATTTTGAAGTAGTGCCACTTAATAATACTCAGTCATTAGTCTACTCCTGAAAATTTGTTTTAGAGCTATTAATATTATTTTCACTGCTCATATATTAATCTTAGGAAGGAATACCTCAATAAAATGAGCATACTGTAGTATTAAGCAATTATGAAAAGCCCGTATTTTCTTTCTCTGAGTAACGAACACTATTTCCTTGGACAGGAATTTGCATGTATTATTCTTTGCAAATTATATTCTTACTGATACACATGTTTTCAGAGACTTTTGTGGATGATGATCTGAGTGGAATTTGTGGAAGAGAAACATGCATTTACTCATAATCGATTGTTGAATTTGTTTTGATCATGCAGTTGTTCATAAAATCTGTTCTTCACGGGTGGGAATTCCTTTAGGAAAATTTTAAGTCCACCTACAGTAGATGTGAAATATTTTGCTTTGCAGTTGCACTCCTGCTACAGTTTTTTTTTATTATTATTATTTAAAAAACTCTTAGGTATAGTGCCTAAGGCATTTGACTGCTAACCAGAAGGCTGGTGGTTCAAACCCACCAGCCATTCCTCGGAAGGAAGGTTAGACAATATACTTCTGTAGTGATACTGCCTCAGAAACCCAAGGAGGGGTCACTATGAGTCAGGTCCAACTCGACGGTACATAACAACAACAGAAATCCTCTGTTGAACCTATATATGTTTGTGAGTGTAGTCCTATTCACCTTCCTATCACTGTTCAGCTTGAGGGTCTGTGTATCCACTTGTCGATCATTTATTAGTATTATGGTAGGACTGTGTATGTGATAGTATTCACCTTTCTTGCCTTTCACTCTTGTGCTCTTCCCTGTGTCATCCACTGCCTTGATCATTTCGTGCTGACTTCCTCTATATTGTACATTGCCTTTCCCTTTACTCAAGTTAATATGTATCTACCCTCTAGCTAGTGATTTACCTTCCCTTCCCCTCTTACCCTTGGTAACCTTCAAGTAATTATTCTTTCTGTGTATAAATCTTTTCTTGACTTTTTACAGTGGAAGACTCATGCAGTATTTGTCCTGTTGTGACTGACCAGTTTCTCTGAGTATAATGTCCTCTAGGTTCATCCATGTTACGAGGTGTTTCACAGATTCATAGTTACTCTTTAATGTTGTATGTTATTCCATTCTGTGTATATATTGTAATTTATATATTCATTTACCTGCTGATGGGCACTTAGGTTGTTTCCCTCTTTTGCTGATGTGAATATGCTGCAGCGAACATGAGTGTGTGTATATCTGTTTGTATCACTGCTCTTACTTCTCTAGGGTATATACCTAGTAGTGGAATTGCTGGATCATACAGTATTTCTGTCTCCAACCTCTTAAGGAAGTGCCATTCTGCTTGCCACAGTGGGTATACCATTTTACAGTCCAGCCAGTAGTGTATGAGGGTTCCAGCCTGTCTACACCCTCACAAGTATTTTATTGTTTTCTGTTTTTTCAAACTTTTCTGTTAATACTGGGGTGAGATGAAACATCAATGCTATTTTGATTGCATTTCTCTAATTGCTAATGATTACAACCATTTCTTCATGTGTTTGCCAGCTACCTGAATGTCTTCTTTGGTGAAGTGTCTGTTCATGTCTTCTGCCCATTTTTTTTTAAAAAAATTGCATTGTTTCTTTTTTGTTGTTGAGGTGTTGAAGTTTTCTATAAATTTTAGAGATTAGTCCCTTGTCTGATATGTCATTGCCAAAATTGTTTTTCCCAGTCTGTAGGTTCTCTTTTTACTTTTTTGGCAAAACCTTTTGATGTGCATAAATGTTTAACTTTTAGGAGGTCCTGTCATCTAGTTTATCTTCTGCTGTTTGTATGTTTTTAGTTATGTTTAATAGTGTATTTATGCCATGTATTAATTCCCCTAAATTTGCCTCTATTTTCTTTGCTGATCTTTATGATTTTAGGTTTTACATTTAGGTCTTTGATCTATCTTGAGTTAGTTTTTGTATATGGTGTGAGATACAGATCCTGTTTCATTTTTCTGCAAATGGATATCCAGTTTTGCCAGAACCATTTGTTAAAAAAATGATCTCTTCCCCATTTAATGAGTTTCAGCCTTTTGTCAAAGATCAGCCATCCACAGGTAGCTGGATTTACTTCTGGGTTCTCAGTTCTGTTCCATTGGTCTATGTATCTGTCATTGTACCAGGCTGTTTGACTACCGTGGCTGCATAGTAGATTTTGGGATCAGGGAATGTGAAGCCACCTTCTTTATTCTTCTCCTTTAGTAGTGCTTTGCTTATCTGAGGTGTCTTTCCTTTCCATATAAAATTGGTGATGACTTTTTCCATCTCTTTAAAGAATGATGATGGAATCTAGATTGTGATTGCATTATATCTGTGGATTGCTTTGGGTAATGTCATTTTTACAATGTTAAGTCTTCCTATCCTTGAGCATGGTATATTCTTCCATTTATGTAGGTCTCTTTTGCTTTCTTGTATTAGTGTTTTGTACTTTTCTTTGTATAGGTCTTTTGTGTCTCTGGTTAGATTTATTCCTAGGGACTTCATCTTTTGGGTGATATCTTAGTTGTTTCGTGCTTCTATAACAGAAATACAACAAGTGATGGCTTTAACAAACAGAAGTTTATTCTCTTACAGTTTAGGAAGCTAGAAGTCCAAATTTAGAGTGTCAACTTTTAGGTGCAACTAGTTAGCTCCTCACAGCAAATTCCACCATGGCGGAATCTCATCATAGGGAGTAACAGCATCCACCTGCCCAGCTACTCAAAACGGTGGCCTAGCCAAGTTGATTCACAACCTTAACTGCCACATTTCACCCTTTGTCAACTTGGCACCTTTACATATCTCCTTCATTGGGTGGCCTGAGTCTCCTAGTCCATCTGAATGGACTGACCTCACCCCCTTGGTCTAGCAGGTCCCCTTGGGCATGGCAGCCCTACCCCTTCACTTTGGGGTAGTGGATATGGCCTCATCCCACTGACATTCATGTAAGGTATCCCTACATTTCAGAACCAAGTTGGTGAAGATCTGACTCTTTGAAACTTAGGCTGTGGTGGCTCTACTCCCAGAGGCCATAGTCATACCCTTTGAGACTGATGCAGCTCTGCTTTCCATTTCCTTGGTCTCTCAGCTTCTGCCAATTAATGCCTGAAGGCAACCACTCTGCCACAAAGCTTCCTACTCAGAGGCACTCAGCTTTCTTGCTCCATGGGCCAGCAAGCCCATCACTCTGTCTTGTGCCAGTCCCTCCTGCCAGTTAGTGCCTGAAGGCAACCCACTCTGTTAGGAAGCTTCCTGTCTAAAGCCATTCACCTTTCTTCGCTCCATGGGCTGGTAAGCCCATCATTCTGTCTCTGCTGGTCTCTCGGCTCTGCTGCTGCTGCTGTCTTTTTGCCATGGTCTCAGCGCAGGGATCTCTGGTCCAAGGATGTCTTCTACTTCTATTAGTTCGTAGGTTGACCATCAAGCTGGAGACTTTTCCTGCCTCATGGAACTGGAGAGGCTAACAAAGCCTAAGATTGGCAGGTAAAATGGCACAGCATGCCATGGAAGCAGGCCACAGCCTGAAGGCAGCTACTTAGCTGCTTGCAGCAGATTACACCATGGAGGTGAGTGTGATCTTATAATGGGGAATAACTACATCCAGCTACCCAGCCACTCAGAACCACAGCCCAGCCAAGTTGACACACAACCTTAAGTACCACAGGTGGCTATTGTAAATGGTATTGTTTTTCCTGATTTCCTTCTCAAAGTTTTCTTTTGTTAGTGCACAGGAATCCACCTGATTTTTGTATGTCGGTCTTGTGCCAGATATCACTGGTAGAAAACAGTCTGTTTCAGGATTTCATAGTTTCAAGATACCTTGACTGTGTTCTTTAGTAGTTGGTGACCAAAATCATGACATACACTTTGATTTTCCTGTTTAATTTCATTGAGAAAGGACTGATGTTTCAGAGTACAGAAACTGTTTAAGGAAAAGAATATTTATTAGTTGTATACAGTATCCTTTGTGACAAATTGTGAAATTGGTTATCTCCTATTAACTGTGTGTTAGGAGACCTCTGGTAGCAAATATGCTGTCATTGCAGTCTTTCACCATGATAATTACAAGAGAATTTTGGGAAAGATACTATTTGCCTAGGAACGATAGCTGTAATTCTCTAAAGTTAATGGCATCTCTATATTTTACAGTTTCTTTAAGTAGTGTAAGCATTTAGATCTTTTGCTTAGCACTGTGCTTCCAGGTGTGTGGAAAGCAAAACATTTCCCCACTGGTGCCATCTTTCATGTACCACAACTTCACTTCTCTTCTTGAGTCATCTTTCAAGGCTGTCAGATATATGCTACATTCTTCACCTTCCTTTCCCTACCACACACTGTTCTGACAGTGGCTGACTTCAGGGGGCATAAGGGCTCTCCATTCTCTGCCACTGTGTACAACAGTCTGCAGACTTACTTTTTGTAACTTCTCTCCCCCTTCTGGACTGTCCTCCCCTTTCATTTTAACCTGCTATGAATGTGAGAGTGGAAGAGTGGTAGAGAGAAGCCAGAGGTGGCTTTTTAAGATTTGCAGAGGGTGCTGTAGCTGTGGCGACCATAAATCAAAAATTGAGGAGCTTGGCCTGACAAATTCAAACTTATTTACTGGTATTTGCAACAAACTGTCCAGGAAATCTGTAACAATGGCCATGTAATTTATAGTCCCAAAAGTTAGTATTTTCATGTATCCCTTTGGACAGGTAGATAAAGTAAGTTAGTAATTATCTTAATGTGGAGTTGTAATTTTTACCATTAAATATTAATTAGAGATAATCTACTTGTTTTTGTTTAATGTTGTCTCACTATTTAAACTTTCAAATATAGGTAAAAACTAAAATTTTCTAAATTCCATAGATGTTTACTAAGAGATTTGTTCAAGCGTTAATGAATTTCAGTGAGACCACTTGGTAATTGAACCAAAGGTTGCTTTGCCTCATTTACTGCAAGCAAAATTCATTTCCCCTTTCCTTACTTCTGTGGGAGTGGGGAGACTGTAAATGCAAATGAATGAGCAGGTGTCAGGATTAGGGCACAGACCTGGGTTCTGGTTTTTGTTTTTCTTTATGGTTTTGCCTTTTCTTCACCAGCCTATGCTGTATATTATCAGGTCCCCCCCTTTTTTTGGGGGGGGTCAGTCCGTAAAGTTAAAAGGAAACTGTCACTGTTTTCATTTGCATCACAGGCTGCATTTTAGTAGAGCTGTTCTTTGTGTAGGTCTTGATTCAGATTCCTTATAATGTTGGTGGACATATTCATAACTTTGCTAGCAGCAAGCTGCTTGAAAAGTTTTAGAGCTATATAGTATTCAGAGAACAGTTGAGCACTTTGATAGAAACTTAAGCAGTTTTATTCTTCTTTACTCAGGAAAAGATTAATGTGTGTATTTGTGTCTTTCCTTTTCTGTTTAGTTGCTGATCATCTGGGCTGTGATCCTCAGACACGGTTCTTTGTTCCTCCTAATATCAAACAGTGGATTGCCTTGCTGCAGAGGGGAAATTGCACATTTAAAGAGAAAATATCACGGGCTGCTTTCCACAATGCAGTTGCTGTAGTCATCTACAATAATAAATCCAAAGAGGAGCCAGTCACCATGACTCATCCAGGTAAATAACAAAGGGAATTGTAGATTTTGTTTTTCCTCCTAGAAGTTACTTCTGTAGAGGTAGGTGTTTTACCTCTGCTGAAACCATATAATTTTCAACATAAGCCTGTGACTGTATTTCTTTTTGATATTGCAGTCTGTTTGTTGTGCATGTATTTTGTACTCAGTTGAATTGTTTTTTTTTTTTTTTTTTTTAAATAATGGCCTTAAGAGTCTATGTTATTAAGTAACTGTCTGTGATTGAATTCTTAGTCTCTTTGTATTGTCTACATTTTGATTGATAACTTCGAAAAATAATGTATTCAATTTAAAATAATTTACCCAGATTATGTCATGGGTTATCAAGGATTGCTTGTTTGGGAAGGATTCTTTTTACTTCATCAGGATAAATATTCAAACTGACGTAGTAATTAGTGTAATTCTAGTAGTAGCAATATTTCTTCAATTCTTGTGGAAGCATTTGAGATATTTCTAATGTAACTTTTAATAATAACAATGGCAATTTATTGAGCACTTACTATATATATGTCAGGCACTGTGCTGCAAGCAGATTTTATATTTATTATATTATATATTCCTCACAGTACCCATTGTTCTAGGTATCTAGCGCTACCATAATAAGTACCACCAGTGGGTGATTTTAACAAATAGAAATTTATTTTCTTACAGTTAGGTGGCTAGACGTCTGAATTCAGGGTGCTGGCTCTTACGGCTCTGGAGGAAAGTTCTTGTCTCTTCAACCTCAGCTTCCTGGTTCGGTGGAGATCTCCATGCATCTTGGTATCTGTCTTACCTCATCTCTGTTCTGCTTGCTTATTTTCTCTTTTATATCTCAAAAGAAATTGACTCAGGATACACCCTACACTGACTTGTCTCGTTAACATAATAACAAAGACATCAGTCCCAAATGAGATTATAACCACAGGCATGTTGTTGTTGTTAGGTACCTTCAAGTCAGTTCCTACTCATAGCAACCCTGTGTAAAACAGAATGAAACACTGCCTTATCCTGTGCCATCCTCACATTCCTTGCCATGCTTGAGCCACTATAGCAGCCACTGTGTGAATCCATCTCACTGAGGGTCTTCCCCTTTTCCGCTGACCCTCTGCTTTACCAAGCATAATATCCTTCTTCAGGAATTGGTCCCTTCTGACAACATGACCAAAGTATAAGAGATGGCATCTGGCCATTCTTGCTTCTAAGGAGCATTCTGGCCTGCTTCCTCCAAGAAAGATTTGTCTGTCTTTTTGGCAGTCCATGGTACTTTCAGTATTCTTTGCCAACACCACAACTCAAATGCATCATTCCTGCAGTTTTCTTTATTCATTGTCTAGCTCTCACATGAATATGAGTCTATTGAAAATACTATGGCTTGGGTCAGGCAGATCTTAGTCTTCAAAGTGACATGTTTGCTTTTTAACTCTTTAAAGAGGTCTTTTGCACATTTGCCCAATGCAATACTTTGTTTGATTTCTTGACTGCTGCTTTCATGTATGTTTGTTGTCTGCCCTAGTAAAACAAAATCATTGATCTCCATTTATTGTGATGTTGCTTATTGGTCCAGTTGTGAGGATTTTTTGTTTTCTTTATGTTAAAATGCAGTCTATACTGAAGGCTGTAGTCTCTGATCTTCATCTGTAAGTGCTTCAAGTTTTCTTCACTTTCAGCAAGCAAGGTTGTGTCAGCTGCATACTGTGGCTTGTTAATGAAACTTCTCCAATCCTGGTACTGTGTTCTTCTTCATGTAATCCTCCAGCTCCTCAGGTTATTTCTCACCATACAGATCACATAAGTATGCTGAAAGGACATAAGCCTAATGCACACCTTTCCTGATTTTAAACCATGCGGTATCCCCTTGTTTTGTTTGAATGACTGCCTTGTGGTATGTTTACAGGTTCCTCACGAGCACAATTAAATGTTCTGGAATTCCCATTTTTCACAATGTTGTCCAAAATTTGTTACAATCCACAGAGTTGAATGCCTTTGTATAGTCAATAAAATACAGGTAGACATCTTTTTGGTATTCTTTGCTTTCAGGCAGGATTCATCTGACATCAGCAATGATACCCTCATTCCATGTCCTCTTCTGAATCCAGCTTGAATTTCTGGCGGTTCCCTGTCAGTACTCTACTGCAACCATTTTGAATTATCTTCAGCAAAATTTTGCAGTGATATTAATGATACTGTTAGATAATGTCTGAATTCTTTTGGATCTCCTTTCTTTGGAATGGGCACAAATACGGTTTTCTTCCAGCTGGTTAACCAGGTAACTGTCTTCTATTTTTCTTGGCATGAAAAATAAGTGCCTCCAGTGCTGTATATGTTTGTTGAAACATCTCAGTGGGTAGTTCTTCAATTCCTAGAGACTTGTTTCTCACCAATTCCTTCAGTACAGCTTGTACTTCTTCCTTCAATACCATCAGTTCTTGGTCTTATGCTGTCTCCTGAAATGGCCAAAAATCCAGAAAGCTTTACTCCTTCTATGCCATTAAGGTCAACTCTACTTTGAGGATGTAGCTCTCTCCCAGTTGTATTGGACTGTTTTCCGACATGAGGGGCTCATCTTCCAACGCTATATCAAACAGTGTTTCCCTGCTATTTATAAGGTTTTCAGTGGCTCATTTTTTCAGAAGTAGACCTGACCATTTCCTTCTTCATGGTCTGTCTTAGTCTGAAAGCTCCTCTGAAACCTGTCTACCATGACCCTTCTGGTATTTGAAATACCAGTGGCATAGCTTCCCCATCACAGCTTGTCATTTATAGGCCAAGTTGACTGTGATAGTTGGAGCTGTGTGTCAACTTGGCTGAACCACAATTCTATGTGGTTTAATTGTGATGTGGGTTGTTCCCATGATGGGATCAGATGTATATATTCTAAGCAGCCATTCTGTTGTAAGGGAGTTTCCCTAGAGGTGTGGCCTGCTTCCAGTATATTTATGGACTTCCTGGGAAAAGAGACACTCTTCTGTGGATCGGGATCCTGTTGTGCTGCCTACAGCTGTCTGTGAGCAAACAGTCCACCATTCAGCCTGGAGATCTTATATTTGTCATTCATTGAAGTCAACAGCCAGTACTGCCTGCCAACCTTGAGATCTTCAGCCTCTGCAGCTGTGTGAGTCAGAAAAAGCCTCCAGCTTGACATTTGATCCAAGAACTTGGGACTTGCCAACTTCTATTAAGTGTGTGAGCCATTTTTCTAAGATAAATTTCTCTTTCTCTCTCTCTCTCTATGAGCTTTACTGGTATTGCTTCTCTAGAGAACCCAGCCTAACACACTGACAGATGAATGGTGAACCATAGGCATAGAGGTTAGGATTTATGACAGGTGCTTTTGGGGAACACATTTCAATCCGTAACATTCTACTCCCAAAATTCATTTCACTTGTAAAATACCTTCACCCCAAAAGTCTTAAATCAACTCCAAGTCTGAAGTCTAAACTTCTGTATCCGCTGTATCAAATATGGTTGAGACTTTAGGCATATTCTACCCAAGGGCAAAATTCTTCATCTGTGAACCTTTGAAATCTAGACTCCAAGTTACCTGCTTCCAAATGCAATGGTAGAACAGGCACAAGTTAGACATTTCCATTATAAATGGGAGAAACTGGAGAGAAAGAAGGGATAAATGGGCACCTAGCAAGTCCAAAACCCAGCAGAACAATTTACATTAATTCTCAAGGCTTGAAAATAATCCTCTTTTCTCTGAGACCATCTGAACAATGACCTTACCCTCCAGACTCTGGCTGTTGGGATGTCCAGGTGGAGAGGCCCCCTGGCTCTGGGCTTTAGCCCTGCTTTCCAGGCCCAGTGGGATGGCAACTCCTCTCCCTTGGCTTTAGGCAGCCCATTCTCCTAGTCCATCTGAGTGGTGTAATCCCTCTGCCCTAGCAGGTCCCATTCTTCTGCCTTTTCGGTATGACAGCCCCACCTCCTCAGCTTTATGCAGCATCTCCATCCTCTTGACTAAACTATGTGGCAGCTAAATACTTTGGAACAGAATAGGTGAAGATCTGACTCCTTGAAACCTAGGAGGACTTGGCTGTACCCTTTGAGACTGAGACAGCTCTTCTTTCCATGCTTCTTCCAACAATTCTGTTGATCTCTGAACTGCTCCAGGGATGGTTTTTTTCTTAGAGGGCAAGAGATGTAGCCCCTTTGGCCTGTTTTTCTACCTGTAAAATTCCAAGAGGCAGACACATTCTTTCCTTTCACTCTGTCTCTATCCCCTTCAGTTTAAGCTGATGGGTTTTCTGCTGTGGTGGTTGGTTAGATCCATCAGTCACAGGCTTAATCTCTGTGTTAGACTGCGTTCTCTAGAGAAGCAAAACCAGTAAAGCTTATATATATATATATATATGGAGAGAGAGAGAGAGATTTATCTTAGGAAAATGGCTCACACACTTAAAGAAGCTGGCAAGTCCAAAGTTCCTGGATCAAACGTCAAGCTGGAGGCTTTTCCACGTCAAGCTGGAGGCTTTTCCTGACTCTTGCAGCTGCAGGGGCTGAGGAGCTCAGAGCTGGCAGGCAGTACACCGGCTGTTGACTCCAACGAATGATGAATCCAAGATCTCCAGGCCAAATGGTGGGTTGTTCACTCACAGACAGTTGTAGGCAGTACAACAGAATCTCGATCCACAGAAGAATGTCTCCTCTCCCAGGATGTCCACAGATATACTGGAAGCAGGCTACACCCCTAGGGAAACTCCCTTTCAACAGATTGGCCGCTCAAAACATATTCCTCTGATCCCATCATTGGGAACAACCATACCACAACAGCTCAAACCACACAGAATTGTGGTCCAGCCAAGTTGACACACAGCGCCAACTATCACAATCTCTTTAACAAAAGATTATGTAGCCACATCCTTGCTGAAAATTCTAGGGCATGTGTCCTTAGTTTGTACAACAGAATTTTCAAATCTTTAAGATCTGTTTTCATTTTGCACAGTCCTTTTTTAAGTCCATTTCTTTCCTCTCACATTTCATTGCAAGTGGCAAGGAGAAACCATGCAGCCACTCTAAATTCTTTCTTAGAAATCTCATTAGCAAGATACCCACATTCATCACTTATAAGTTCTACCTTCCACCAAACAGTTGAATATACTTCAGACAAGTTCTTTGTCACTGCATAAAAAGTATCACCCTTCCTCCATTGTCTAATCACATATTCATCATTTTCTTTTAAAGCGTCACTAGAAGCACATTTTTAACATCCACATTTCTAGCAGCATTCAGTTGTTGGCATGTATTCTTTTAGACAAAAAAAGACTTTCTCCATAGTTCTTCTCACTTGCTTTTGAGCCCTCAGAAGAATTGCATTTGGCATCCATAATTCTACCAACAGTCTCTTCAAGACAACCTAGGCTATTATTATTAGGCCTCCACCCATTACGTAGTTCCAAAACCACTTCCACATTGTAGATATTAAATTAGAGCAGCACCCTACTCTTTGTACCAAATTCTGTCTTAGTTATGTAGTATTTGTTACGTGCCATCGAGTTGTCTCCGACTTATAGTGACCTTATGTACAACAGAATGAAATTCCGCCTGGTCCTGTGCCAGCCTCACAGTCCCTACTGTATCTGAGCTCATTGCTGCAGCCACTATGTCAAACCATCTTGTTGAGGGCCTTCCCCTTCTTCATTGACCCTCCACATTACCAAGTGTGATGTCCTTCTCCAGAGGATGGTCTCTCTGACAGCATGACCAAAGTAAGTGAGACAAAATCTGGCCATTCTCACTTCCAAGGAGCACTCCAGCTGCACTTCCTCCAGGACAGATTTATTAGTGTTTTTAACAGTCCATGGTACTTTCAGCATTCTTCACCAGCACCACAACTCAAAAGCATCAACTGTTCTTTGGTCTTGCTTATTCATTGTCCAGCTCTCACATGCATGTGAAGCAATAGAATATACCATGGTTTGGGTTAGGTGTGCCTTAGTCTTCAAGGAGACATCTTTGCTCTTCAGCACTTGAAACAGATCTTTTGCAACAGATATGCCCAGTACAATATGTCTTTTGATGTCTTGACTGCTGCTTCCGTTGGTGTTGATTGTAGAACCAAGCAATATGAAATCTTTGATAACTTCAGTCTTTACTCCGTATTGTGATGCTGCTTATATTGGTCCTTTGTGAGGATTTTTGTTTTCTTTATATTGACATGTAATCCATATTTCAGACCATAGCCTTTAGTCTTCATCAGTAAGTGCTCTAAGTCATCCTCACTTTCAGCAAGCAAAGTTGTGTTGTCTGTGTATCTCAGGTTGTTAATGAGCATTTCTCCGATCCTGGTGCCATATTCTTCTTCATATAATCCAGCTTCTCGGATATTTGCTCAGCATACAGATTGAATAAGTATGGTGAAAGGACACAACCCTGAGGCACTCCCTTCCTCATTTTAAACCATGCAGTGTATCCTCTTGTTCTGTTTGAACGACAGCCTCCTGGTCTATGTACAGGTTCCTCATGAGTACAATTAAGTGTTCTGGAATTCCCATTCTTTTCAATTTTATCTACAGTTTGTTATGATCAACACAATTGAATGCCTTTGCATGGTCAATAAAACACCAGTAAACATCTTTCTGGTATTCTTTGCTTTCCGCCAAGATCCATCTGACATCAGCTATGATATTCCTCCGTGTCCCCTTCTGAATCCATCTTGCATTTCTGGAAGTTCTCTGTCAATATACTGCTGCAGTATAGTAAATTACATGGTATGGCTTTTTTAGCCATATGTCTTTGTAAATTCCATGGTGGAATTTGCCATGAGCAACTGAGGAGCTCCTTATTGTTAAAGTTATCCACCTGGAGTATTTCTGTTGCAAGTGGCACAAAGCAGTGTTCTGGGAAGTTTGCTCTCTCGCTCTCAGGTGTTTAGAATTCTGATGTTATGATTGTTTAGTTTGGCTACTCTGCCAGGCTCAAAAGGAGCCCTCCTAGAGGCAGAAGGGGTCTCTTTGAGTGCTGGCTGAGAAAGATGTGCTACTGAGAGAAACTCACTCCACTGAGAAAGAGACACCAAGAGACATGCATTGCTGAGAGAGACACTGAGAGACACACATTGCTGGGAGAGTGACTGAGAGAGACCATTGGCTGAGAGATGGCGGGCTGAGAGAGACTGAGCATTTTTCCTGAACTTGAATTGTAGCCTGGTGCTTCCCTAATAAACCCCATAATCTATGAGTTCTGTGTGGCCACTACAGTGAATTATTGAACCCAGCAGAGAGGTGGTGGGTGCTGAGGGAGGAGGGACGGTTGGTGTCAGGGTTGGAGGGAGGTGACATGTCTGGCCTCACAGGGATAGGCCTTGGGCTACTGATGGTGTTTCTGTCTTCCTCTTGTGGGGTTAGAGGAAGTCAGAAGATGCTGCCTCTCTGCCCCTTTGGCAACTGTTGCAAACATTTTTGAATTATCTTCAGTAAGATTTTACATCTGCCTTGGAAGCCAAAGGAGGGGTCGCTATGAGTCGGGTCCGACTCGACAACACATAACAGCAAACAACAAGATTTTACTTACATGTGATATCAGTGTTACTGTTCGATAATTTCCACTTTCTGTGGGATCACCTTTCTATGGAATGAGTACACATATGGATCTTTTCCAGTCAGTCAGTCAGGTAGCTATCTTCCAAATCTCTTGGCATAACCGAGTGAGTGCCTCCACTGTGGCATCTGTTTGTTGAAACATCTCAATGGGTGTTCCATCGATTGCTGGAGCCTTGTTTTTCCCCAGTTCTTTCAGTGTGGCTTTGACATCTTCCTTCAGTACCATTGGTTCTTGATCATATGCCACCTCCTGAAATAGATGATCATCTACCAGTTCTTTTTGGTATGGTGACTCTGTATATTCCATCCATCTTCTTTTGATGTTTCCTGCATCATTCAACATACTGCCCAAGAAATTTTTCAGTATTGCAATTCGAGGCTTAAATTTTTTCCTCAGTTCTTTCAGTTTGAGAAATGCCGAGTGTTTTCTTCCTTTTTGGTTTTCTAACTCCAGATCTTAGCACATTTCATTATAATAATTGACTTTGTCTTCTGGAGCTGCTCTGAAATCTTCTGTTCAGCTCTTTTATCTAGTCTTCCATTTGCTTTAGCTACTCTCTGTTCACGGGCAAATTTCAGAGTCTCTTCTGACATCCATTTTGGTCTTTCCTTCTTTTCCTGTCTTTTTAGTGACCTCTTGCTTTCTTCATGGATGATGTTCTTGATGTCCTACAATTCTTCTGGTTTTCGGTCATTGGTGTTCAATGCATGAAATCTATTCTTTAGATGGTCCTTAAATTGAGGAGGAATATATTCAAGGTCATATTTTGGCTCTCATGGGTTTGTTTTAATCGTCTTTAGCTTCAGCTTGAACTTTTATATGAGCAGTTGATGGTCTGTTCCACAATCAGCACCTGGCCTTGTTGTGGCTGAAGATACTGAGCTTTTCCATCACATCTTGCCACAGATGTTGTCAATATGATTCCGTTGTACTCTGTCTGGCAAAGTCCACATGTATAGCCACTGTCTCTATTGTTGAAAACAGGTATTTGTGATTGTAGTAGTTATGTTTTTGTGTCAGCTTGGCTGGGCCTGGTTGAGTGGCTGGGCAGCTGGTGGTAGTTATTCCCCATGATGAGACTGGCAATCAACTCCATGG
>NW_006921980.1:1815730-1817190 GCF_000298275.1 Orycteropus afer afer | reverse complement strand
TTTAGTGGGGTCAGGTAATGTCAATGCTGGGGCTTTAAGGAGTGCTTCCTTAAGTTCTTTAAAAGCTGAGTCCCTCTCAGGAGTCCAGTCCCACTCCGACCCTTCTCCACTGAGCTCATAGAATGACTTCACTTTTGTGGCAAAATCTAAAATCCACAGCTGGCAATAACCTACTGTTCCTAAAAATTCTCATATCTGCCTCGGGCTTGTGGGTCGGGGAATCTGTAGGATAGTCTGTTTCATAGCTTCAGTGAGCCACCTCTGCCCAGCTCTCAACTTGTACCCCAAGTATGTGACTTCTGGCTTAGCTATCTGAGCTTTCTTGGCACTAGCTCGATATTCCAGCTCTCTCAGAGTGGTGAGCAGTTTCCTGGTTGCTTCAAGGCACCCTGCCTGGTCGGGGGCTGCTATTAACAAGTCATCCACATATTGTAGTAAAGTTACTTGGGGGTTTTGACCCCGGTACTCACGTATGTCGTCACCCAAGGCTTCGTTAAACAAAGTGGGCGAGTGCTTGAACCCTTGGACCAACCTTGTCCAGGTCAGCTGGCCAAGGACTTTATCCATTTTGTCAACCCATTCGAAGGCAAAAATGTCTTGGGTCTGCGGGGCTAGGGGCAGGCTAAAGAAAGCATCCTTTAAGTCTAGGGTAGTATACCACACATGATCTGGAGGAAGATTGCTGAGCAGCATGTAAGGGTTAGGGACTGTGGGATGTATGTCTTCAACTCGCTGATTTACCTCTCTCAGATCCTGCACTGGTCGGTATTCTCCCCCTGGTTTCTTTACTGGGAGGAGAGGTGTATTCCATGCAGACCCGCACCTCTTTAGTACCCCTTCCCGTAACAGTCGCTGGATATGAGGTTGTATGCCTTCCTGGGCTTCCCTGGGCATGGGATACTGTCGGACTCTTACCGGTATGGCAGAGGGTTTTAAGTGCACAATAATGGGCAGTCGGTGTTTCACCAATCCGATTCCTCCAGTTTCTGCCCAGGCTTGGGGAAACTCTTCCAGCCACGGAGCCATATCCGTTAAGCCTGTACGTTGGTCTTCTACACCTTTACACAAGCGGTATTCATCATGTAAGGCGACCGTCAGGACCTGTAGAGGGGAGCCTTTCCCATCGGTAACCTGGACGCCATTGTTGTGAAAGAATATATGGGCTTGGGCTTTGGATAATAAGTCTCTTCCTAACAGCGATGCAGGACAATCGGGTACAATTAAGAATGAATGGGATACTTGTTTAGTTCCCGGGTTCACTTGTTGCTGCATTGTCCAATGATACTGCTTTGCCCCTGTTGCCCCCTGGACCAGGCTAGTTTTTGAAGAAATCCTACCCTCCTTCTTATTGAGGACGGAGTACTGAGCCCCTGTATCTACCAGGAACTCTACTGGCTTCCCCTCCACCTTCAAGGTTACCCAAGACTCAGGGAGGGGTTCTGAGTCCCGTCTCCCCTAGT
>NW_006921980.1:1807307-1813095 GCF_000298275.1 Orycteropus afer afer | reverse complement strand
GCCTGGCACTTTGAACTTGGACTTAAAGCCTCCAAATTGTAAGAATAAACTCCTGTTTGTTAAGGCCATCCCATTTGTGGTATATTTCTTGTTAGAGCGGCACTAGGTAACCAGAACAGAAATTGTACCGAGAGAGTGGGGTGCTGCTCTGACATATTCTTCTTTACTTCCATTATGTAAAGCCAGTCCAGTTTTCCCTTGGTAATCAGGATCTATCACACCAGATATTACAGTAATGCCTATTTTTGTCTGTTGATCCAGAGGCATGAGACTCTGGGGGTTTGGTTTTCAGCAATATCTGCTCTGTTACTAGAAGATATAAGACATTCTTTCAGAGCACAGCTGAAAGCAATGAAGTCTTTTATGTGGTGCTTAAGCTGAGACTCGGCAGCTCTCAGCTCATCTCGCTCTTTCACCATTTTGTCTAGCGTAAGTAGGACCAACCAGCCAGCTTCGCTCTACTCCTCATGCTGACAGAATTGCAAAAAAGTATCAAATATCCGATCACCCAGAACCTCACTTCTCACAAGTACTTGATCTATTGGTGGTGCTATTTTGCATATTAGTGTTGCCACTTCACACCACAGATTAGCAAGGCCCTCTTCACTGACAGAGGCAGAGTCACTAGTGTCTTTACCATTAATCAAATTGGAGAACCAATTTAGGAAGCCCATCCTTATGATTCTGTCTCTCTAGAACCACTCTTGGCACCAAATGTATTAGACTGGGTTCTCTAGAGAAACAAAACCAGTAAAGCTTATATATATGTATATATATAGAAATTTATCTTTGGAAAATGGCTCACACACTTATAGAAGATGCCAAGTCCAAAGTTCCTGGATTAAACGTCAAGCTGAAGGCTTTTCCTGACTTTTGTAGCCACAGGGGCTGAGGAGCTCAGAGCTGGCAGGCAGTACACCGGCTGTTGACTCCAACGAATGACGAATCCAGGGTCTCCGGGCCGAGCAGTGGATTGTTCACTCACGGACAGTGGTAGGCAGTACAACAGAATCCCGATCCACAGAAGAATGTCTCCTCTCCCAGGATGTCCATAGATACACTGGCAGCAGTCCACACCCCAAGGGAAGCTCCCTTTCAACAGATTGGCTGCTGAAAACATAATCATCTGATCCCATCATGGGAACAACCACACCACAACATCTCAAACCACACATAATTGTGGTCCAGCCAAGTTGACACACAGCTCCAACTATCACAGCAATGAATAAGTCTTTGTTGTTGTTCTCACAAAATTCTATCAAGCGATCTCCAGCACTATTTCTATCACCAAGGGCATATTTTCCAACTACCCGTGATTCTTCTTTGTTTCCAACTTTTGGATTCCAATCACCAGTGATAATTAGCACACCTTGATTGCAAGTTCGGTCAATTTCATACTGCAGAAGTTGGTGAAAATCTTCAATTTCCTTGTCTTTGGCTTTGGTGGTTAGTGCATGAATTTGAATAATAGTAGTATTAACTGGTCTTCCTCATAGGTTTATGAATATTATCTTATCACTCACTGACAGCATTGTACTTCAGGATAGGTCTTAAAACTCTTTTTTGTGATGATGAATGCCATGCCATTCTTCTTCAGTTTCTCATTCCCATCATAGTACATCATATAGTTGTCTGATTCAGAATGGCCAGAACTCTGGTCCACTTCAGCTCACTACTGCCTAGAATATTGATCTTGATGTGTTCCATTTCATTTTTGACAGCTTCCAGTTTTCCTAGATTCATACTTCGTACATTCCATGTTCCAGTTATTAATAGATGTTTACAGCTCTTTCTTCTCATGTTGAGATGTGCCACATCAACAAATGAATGTCCTGAAAGTTTTATTCTTATCCATATCATTAAGGTCAGCTGTACTCTGAGGAGGCAATATCTAGTGCTGCTATAGCAGAAATACCATCAGTGCAGTAGGGGGGTCCAACAAACAGAAACTTATTTCCTGGAGTGAAGTTTGGGGTAAATCAGGCATAAGTGTCCAAAGCTCCTCTCAGTAGAATTATACAGGACTCACTTTATTACAGTTAAACAAGACTCAATTCTCTCAGCATTGGGTTGTGACAGCATGTGAAATGCAGCAACCAGGGCAGCTCATAAGAGACTCAGTACCCTGGGTTTTGATTCAGGACAATCACCTCCACCTGATATGTACCCCAATTCCAGACTTACAGAGGGAAACCAGGTGTTCAGAATAAACCCTATCGTATAAACAATTTAAGCACAGTGAGCCACTCTTACCTGTTAATAGTGGAAACCCTCTGAAAAATCCAACTTCTCAGATGCCAGACAAGCGCCACCCTTGTGAACAGGACTTTCAAAGAATACCAGTTCAGACATGGTCTATTAACTCTTTTCTACACACTAGCAAATTAGATTAATTTACATGACATTAATAAATTCCTAAAAAGATGCAAATTAGCAAAATTGACTCAAGAAGAAATAGAAAATTTGTTTAAACTGATAACAAGTAAAGAAATTGAATTAGTGATTAAAATTTTTCCCACAAAGAAAAGTTTAAACCTAGGTAGCTTCACTAATCAAGTCTTTTGAATATTTAAGAGAATTAAAAAAAAAAAAAAACAACTAATTCTTTATAAACTATTTCAGGAAACAGAAGAAGAGAGAACATTTCCCAACTTACCATATTTTTATGCAAATAATGCTAGTGTTATATTTTTTTTGCCAACTGTGCGCACCCCCCCCCATGCTTTTTTAGTAAACACACTATGCCCTGCATTATATGTGTGGGCAAGTTATTTGTGGAAAAAATATGGCGGTTTGAGAGGCCAGTTTTACTCTGATTTCAAAACCAAACAGAAATATACAAGAAAACTACAGAACACTATCTCTTATGAACCTAGGTGCAAAAATCCTTTAAGAAAATATTAGCAAATAGAATCTAAAACTCTGAAAAACTCACTGCCATCAAGTCAATTCCAACTCATAGTGACCCTTTCTTGGGTTTCTGAGTTGATATCTCTATGGAAGTAGTCTTCCTTCCAAGGAGTGGCTTGTGGGTTTGAACCACCAGCGTTCTGATTAGCAGTTACATAGAATCATGTAAAATGGATTGTACCCATGACCCAGGGGGTTTTAGGAGCTCTGGTGGCGTATTGCCTGAGGCATTTGACTGCTAACTAGAAGGCTAGCGGTTCAAACCCACCAGCCACTCCTTGGAAGCAAGATTGGGCAGTCTACATCTGTAGAGATACTGCCTCGGAAACCCAAGGAGAGATCATTGTGAGCTGAATCAACTCAATGGCAGTAAGTTTGGTTTTGTTTGGTTTCAGGGGGATTTATCCTGGGACTGCAAGATTGTTTGAACATCCAAAAATCGATTAATAGGATAAATAACAAAGACCACATCATTTCAATAGGTACAGAAAAAGCATTAAAAAAAATTCAATAGCCATTCATGATTTAAAAAAAAAAAAAAAAAAAAGGAATAAAAAGGAACATCTTTGACCTGATAACAGGCATCTATGAAAAACAGCTAATACTGTATTTAATTATGAAATTAAGTACAATAGGTAACTGCTTTCTTCCTAAGATCAGGAACTAGCGAAGGATGTCCCTTTTCACTCCTGTTCAGCATTATACTTGATGTGTTAGCTGTTGCAAGCAGGAAAGAAAAAGCATCCAGATTAGAAAGGAAGAAGTAAAACTGTCATTATCCACAGATTACGTATGTAGGAAAATCTAATAGATTATATAAAAAAGCTAGTGGGTTTACTAATCAGTGAGTTTAGAAAGGATGGAGAAAACAAGATAATTATCCGAAAATCAATGTACTATCAGTGAACTTTGTAAAAATTAATTTAAGAAAACAATTCCATTCACAATAGCATTGGGGGGGAATACTTAAGGATAAATATGAAGAGTAGTTTTAACAGAAGAAGTACAAGACTTATACACTGAATACTATAAACATTACTGAGAAATTTAAAAAGTTCCAGGTTAATGGAGCAATATTTCACATTCATGGACTGAAGTACTCTTGCATTGCTTGTAGGAATATGAAATGGAACTGCAGTGTTGTAAATTACATGGTATGTCTTTTCTAGCCATAGGCTTTGTAAACTCCATGGTGGAATTTGCTGTGAGCAACTGAGTAGCTCCTGATTTTTAAAGTTATCTACCTGGTGTATTTCTGTTGGAACATCTGTTGGAAATCTTCTGGGAAGTTTGCTCTCTCTCAGATGTATAGAGTTCTGAAGTTGGGATTGGTTAATTTTGTTACTGTGCCAGGCTTAAAATGAGCTAGTCTAGAGACAGAAGGAGTCTCTCTGACTGCTGGCTGAGAAAGATGTGCCACTGAGAGAAATGCGCTGCTGAGAGATGAGAGACACATGCTGCTGAGGGATGTGAGAGACACATGCTGCTGAGGGATGTGAGAGACACATGCTGCTGAGAGATGTGAGAGGCACACGCTGCTGAGAGAGAGACATGCTATGGAGAGAGACTGAGAGAGACTCCTGGCTGAGAGACGGCCAGCTGAGAGAGACTGACCATGTTCCTGAACTTGAATTGTGGCCTGTTGCTTCCCTAATAAACCCTATAATCTGTGAGTTCTTTGGGCCACTTCAGCGATTTATCGAACCCAGCAGAGAGGTAGTGGTGCCATGGAAGGAATGGTTGGTGTCAAGGTTAGTAAGAGGGCTGGAGGGTGGCAGCATGTCTGGTCTCCAATGTCAGGCATTGGGCTGCTGATGGTGATTCTGTCATCCTTTTGTGTACATAGAGGAGGTCAGAAGACGCTGCCTCCTTGCCCCTTTTGCAGGTACCATCAGTTTGGAAATAATTTGGCAGTTAGTTATTTAAAACGTTAAATATAAACTTACCAAATATTCCAGGAGTTCAATTCCTAAGAATCTACACAAGAGAAATGAAAATGTGTCCACACAAAGAAGTGTGAACAAATATTCATAGCAGTATTGTTCATACTAGTCCAAAAAATTGAAACAATTCAGATGTCTATCAGCTGTTGAATGGATGAACAAAATGTGGTATATCCTTACAGTGGTCTGTTGTTGTTGTTGTTGTTTTGCCATCAAGTCGGCCCCGACTCGTAGTGACCCCTCCTTGGGTTTCCGAGGCAGTATCACTACGGAAGTAGGATTGCCCAACCTTCCTTCTGAGGAGTGGCTGGGTACTGTTCAATTAAATGGAATTAACTGATACATGGTACAACATTGGATAAACCTCAAAAGCATCATAAGTAAAAGAAGCTAGAATAAAATGCTACAAACATTGTAGGATTCCACTCACATGAAAGTTAAATTTACAGAGACAGAAAATAGGTTAGTGGGTATATAGGGCTGGAACTGAGCATGGAGATGAACTGCATCTGGCCATGAGGGAACTTTTGAGGTTAATGGAAACATTCAAAACTGGATTGCAGTGATGGTTGCACATTCCTGTACATCTACTAAAATCATTGAATTGTATACTTAGAAAAGATGAGTTTTATGGCATATAAATTACATATTTATAGAACTTTTAAAAAAAATACAGTGCATACTAAAGTTCAGAAAAACACAAAAATAATATTGCTAGGGTGAAACAGTTGGCATACTCGTAAGTATTATAATACTACGTAAGGATATAATACTATATAAGGATACTATGTAAGGATAGAATGATATAAAAAGGTAGGTGTGTTGGATTGGGTTCTCTAGAGAAACACAAAAACCAGCAAAGTTTATATATATATATATTTATAGAGAGAGAAAGAGAGAGAGAGAAATTTATCTTAGATAAATGGCTCACAAGC
>NW_006921980.1:1799637-1800867 GCF_000298275.1 Orycteropus afer afer | reverse complement strand
AACTCCCCCTAGACTGACCGGCCGCTTAGGACGCAGTCATGTGATCCATCATGGGAACCACCACTCACAACTGGAGTCCAGCCAAGTTGACACATCTTCAACTATCACAGTAGGCAAGGAAAATGTGAAAATAAACATGCTTGCTTTGCTTTAAAATTAGTGAAGACGTGCTCTGTCAAGTAGGGTTCTCCAGAGAAGCAGAACCAATAGGATATAGATATAAAAATTTGTTTAAAGGTATTGGCTCACACAGTGATTAAGTCTGAAATTTGTAGAACAAGGTAGTAGGCTGGAAACTCAGGCAAGAGTTAATGCTGCAGTCTTACTGGGGAGTGTACCCAAGACCATGTATAGGGTTGGCAGACAATGGTTCTACAAGTGTATTTGTATGTTCTATAAGAGTTCCCAGGGGTATAATAGAGCTGATGAGGGACAAGGTTGTAGTAACTTCTTGGTCACAACCAGCTACCCAGAGGGAGCAAGTAGTTGAACCTGTGCACTCGGGACCATAGTCACAGGGGACATCAAGCTCTATTGGCATAACATACTACAAAGAACATTGTTCCACCTCCTACTTTGATGAGTAATAACTGGGATCTTAAAAGCTTGCGAGCAGCCATCTAGATGCAACGATGGGTCTCTCCTCATCCAGAGCAAAGAAGAATGAGAAATACCAAAGATTCATGGAAAGAATTAGTCCTAGCACTGGTACACCATGTGATCCTCTGCCTATACAACTGTGAGACCAGAACTAGATGGTGCCCGGCTACCAATGTCAACACAGTTAAGTTAGAGGGGGATCTATGTAGGAGACCCTGGATAGAGAGGGAGAACAATGTAGAACAAAGCTCAAAATCTTTTGGGGAAATAAAAAAGGGGGGGGGAGCAAGTTTGCTGGTCCGATAGAGCCTGGTGGAACCACTGAGACTATGGCCCCTAGCTGCCTTTCAAGTCTGGAATTGAACCCACTCCTGTGGCTTACAGCCAAACAAAAGGCATATAAGTTGAACATTTACCTGAGATATATACTCTCCTTGGAGAGGACAATCATGGGAGAAAGAAGGGCTGTTTATGCACAGGGAGACAGCTCTGGGGGCAGGAATGCATGCAAGGATGGGCACAGGGAAGAGGTAACTATCGGGAGGAAGTGGGAAGCGAGCTGTTGCATTGGGGTAAATTGTAGTCAATGTCATGAGACAAAGTGTATGTGAACTGCTGTATGGAAAGTGA
>NW_006921980.1:1772050-1799192 GCF_000298275.1 Orycteropus afer afer | reverse complement strand
AATCCTTATCATTGAGTTCTCCTTGCATTCCTGACTCATTAATGTGCTTACTGCTATGTACTCCCTTCACAGATAACCTCACTAAGCAGAGCAGTGCTATAGAGTCATGGGTCCTTGCATCAAAATCATTTAATGTGCTTTTAGAGATACTGATTCCAGAAGTTTCTCTTCCCCAAAATCTCTGTCTCCAAATCTCCATGGAAGTGTGCCCAGAGATCCATGTGTTCACCCTTCCCTGCTTGCATGACAGTTGTGGTCTCCCTGTCATTAAAAGAACATTGGGTTAGCACCTCTATGCTAAGCGTTGTGAAGTGAACTATTAAGAGTTGGAAATAAAGAAACCTGTTCGCTGTCCTCAGTGATTTTATAATCCAAGGGCCCTGCATTCTTCAAAGCCCCTTTTTGTACCTCTTTGACAGTATTGCTCATCTTTTTATATTACCATTATTTGTATTCTTGCCTGGCTATAGGGAAGGACTACCACCTTATTCAAGTTAAGGTTTGCATCTTACTCGTCCGTCTTTTCTCTGCAGAGGTCAGCAAAATGCCTTGATCAAAATTATGTGTTGCATTAAAAAGATTTCATTAAGATACAGCCCTTCAGGTCTGGAATTGAACCCACACCTGTGGTTTCCAGCCAAACAAAATACAGGCATATGAGTTAAACATTTACCTCAAGTAGATACACTCCTTGGAGAGAATAATCATGGGAGAAAGAAGGGCTGCTTATGCACAGGGAGACAGCTCAGGGGGCAGGAGTGTATGGAAGGATGGACACTGGGAAGAGGTAATTATGGGGAGGAAGTGGAAGGGGAGCTGTTGCATTGTGGTAAACTGTGGTCAGTGTCATGAGACAAAGTATATGTGAACTGCTGTATGGAAAGTGAATTTGCTCTGTAAATCTTCACCCAAATCACAATAAAAAAGAAAAAAAAAAAGATACTTTCGTTATTAGGCTTTTCTTTCCATTTAAAGAAATAACAGCTAATTTAAAATGTTCACATTTTTAAGCATAAATATTTTGTTTCCTTTGTTAGCTGTGTTTCAGGACCTCAGTCACGCTTTTCTAATGAATGCCCTTCATTTGGTGACTGAAGGACACCTTTCCCTGCAGTGTCCATAACGTCATTGTCAGGAAAAGCTGCTCCATTTGTGGCTTGACTTGTTACCTCTAGTTAGCAGAAAGAGTTCTTCGTAATGTGGGTAGCGGATATGTGGTAGTAAATAGGGGAAGTTGGGGCTCTTGGATAGTTGGAAATAATGCACGTTTGTCTGAAAATTAAGGATTTATTTTCTGGCTTTTAAAAATTCATATAGATTTCACTGTTACTGTTAGCAGTCTTAATTGTGTTGAATCACTGTCAAATTGGAATACTCTTTATAGTTTTATCTGTATCATCTATAAGAATATCCAGTGTTACAATGTAGAAGTAATAAATTAGAGACATGAAACCAAATAATGTTGCTTTTCAGTTTTTATATTAGATAGCAGTATAAAATGCTTCTTACAGTTTCTTTAGGCTTATTAAATGAGATTAAATGGACCTTCAACTTTTTTTCATCATTTTCTTTTTAATCTAGTTTATCTCTAGACTTACTATCTAACAACAAATAGAGAATTATCTCACTTAGTGAAATATAGAAAAGTTACTTTGTGAATAAAAATAATCATAGTTAGAGCCTGGTGGAACCCCTGAGACTGTGGCCCCTAGCTGCCCTTCAGGTCTGGAATTGAACCCACACCCCTGGCTTCCAGCCAACAAAAGACAGGCATATGAGCTGAACATTTACATTAGGTTGATACACTCCTTGGATAGATCAGTCATGGGAGAATGGAAGGGCTGTGTATGCACAGGGAGATAGCTCAGGGCACGGGAGTGTATGGGAGGGAAGAACATAGGGAAGAAGTAACCATGGGGAGGAAGTGGGAGGTGAGCTTTTGCACTGTGGAAGATTGCAGTCAATGTGATGAGAGAAAGTGTATGTGAGCTGCTGTATGGAAAGTGAATTTGCTCCGTAAACTTTCACCTGAATCACAATAAAAATTAAAATGATGATAATAATAATAGTTTATGAAAACTAAAAAAAAAAACCTAACTCACTGGCATCAAGTCGATTTCAACTCATAGCTACCCCCTTTGGGTTTCTGAGGTGGGAGATCTTTACAGAAGTAGATTACCCAGTGTTCCTTCTGTAGAGTGGCTGGTGGGTTTGAACTGCCAACCTTCTGGTTAGCAATCAAATGCCTTTGGCACTAAGCCACCAGAGCTCTTTATTTACATTAGAATCAACCATAAATAATAATGATGCTAATTAAGAACCTTATGAAAACTAGTGAAGATAAATCTCAAAGACACTGAAAAATGCCTTTAAATGTCAATAATTTGGGCCAAAGTGTATCTTTGATTTTTGTTCTAAGAGTCCATCAAGAAAAGGAATACTATTCTTTTACTATTTAAAGTTTTTTAGCTTTTACTTTAATATGGATTTAATTACTATAGAAAAGAGAAAACCTCCGATTAAATGTTCTGCTGTGGCAGGAAGTATGAGATAAAATTGTATGAATCTTTCTGCCTGAGTTTACAAATTGATCCATCTATTTTAAAAAAATTTACTTGATATTTGTTGATAGCTACTGTCAAATTATTTCCAATTTATATTTGGTCCTCTGTACAACAAACCTAAAGGTTGCTCGGTCCTGTACCATCCTTACAATTATTGTTATGTTTGAACTCTTTGTTGTGGCCACTGTACTCATTGAGAACTCTCCACTTTTTTGCTGACCCTCTACTTTAACAAGAATGATGTCCTTCTCCATGGCCTTGTTTCTCCTGGTAACATGTCCAAAGTACTTCTAAGGAGCATTCTGGCTGTACTTCTTCCAAAACGCCAAAACCAAACTCATTGCCATTGAGCCGGATCTGACTCATAGCGACCCCTCCTTGGGTTTCCAAGGCGGTACCAGCCACTCCTCGGAAGGAAGATGGGGCAATCTACTTCCGTAGTGATACTGCCTCAGAAACCCAAGGAGGGGTCGCCATGAGTCAGTCCGACTCGACAGCACATAACAACAGCAACAACAATCACTGCGGAAGTAGATTGTCCAGTCTTCCTTCCAAGGAGTGGCTGGTGGAAAATAGATTTGTTTACTTTTCTGGCAACCCTTGGTGTATGTAATATTTCTTCAGCAACACCATAATTCAGAGACATCAGTTCTTCTTCAGTCTTCCTTATTCATTGTCCAGCTTTGGCATATATATGAGGCAATTGAAAAACCATGGCTTGGGTCAGCTGCACCTTAATCCTCAAAATGACATCTTTGCTTTTTTACACTTTAAAGAAGTCTCTTGTAGAAAATTTCCCAGTGCAGTTCATCATTTGATTTATTAACTGCTGGTTCTATGGATTGTGGATCCAAGTAAATTAAAATCCTTGATAGCTTCAGTCTTTTCCCCATTTATCATTATATTGCTTATTGGTCCATTTGTGAGAATTTTTGTTTTCTTTACATTGAGGTGTAATCCATAGTAGAAGCTAGTGTTTGATCTTCATCAGTAAGTGCTTCAAATCCTCTTCACTTTCAGCAAGCAGGGTTGTGTCACGTGCATATCATAGGTTGTTAAAGAGTCTCCCTCCAATCCTCATCCCATGTTCTTTTTCATAGAGTCCAGTTTCAAAGATTATTTGATCAGTATATAGATACAGTGAAAGGATACAACCCTGACACATACTTTTTCTGATTTTGAAACATGCAATATTCCCTTATTGTTTGAAGAATTGGTTTGTGTACAGGATCCACATAAGCACAATTAAGTATTCAATTAATTTGTCAGTCCCAGCATAGTAGACCATATGATTGTACAATTCAGAATGACTAAGTCCAGTCCATTTCAGCTGACTAATGCTGTTGTTGTTATGTGCCGTCAAGTTGGACCCGACTCATAGCGACCCCTCTTTGGGTTTCCAAGGCAGTATGACTACGGAAGTAGATTGCCTCATCGTCCTTCCAAGGAGTGGCTGGTGGGTTTGAACCTCCAGCCTTCTGTTTAGCAGTCAAGTGCCTTAGGCACTAAGCTACCAGACTAATGCTAGGATATCAGTTTTCAAGTGTTCCATTTTATTTTTGTCAGCTTTCAATTTTCCTTGATTCATATTTCATACATTCCAGGTTCCAATTATTAATATTTGCATCTGTTTCTTCTCATTTTAAATCATGCCAAATCAGCAAATCCCGATAACTTTACTCCAACCACATCATTAAGATTGACTCCACTTTGAGGAGGTAGCTCTTCCTCAGTCATATTTTGAGTACCTGCCAACTGTATCAGTGTTCCACTGCTATCCATAAGATTTTGACTCATCAGTTTCTTCAGAAGTAGATCACTGGGTCATTCTTCCTAGTATTAGTCTGAAATCTGTCTACCATGGGAGACCTGTTGTTAGCTGTAATATTTAAAAAATTCATTTAAAATATCTAAAATGGAAACCCACCAGCCACTCCTCGAAAGGAAGATGAGGCAATCTACTTCCGTAGTGATACTGCCTTGGAAACCCAAGGAGGGGTCGTTATGAGTCGCATCCGACTCGACGACACATAACAACAACAACAAAATGGAAACACTTAAGCAGTACTTTAAAAAAAAAAATGCTGATGGCTTTATTTAAGAACTTTTCCATAAGTTCTTAATTTTTCCTTTATTACTTTAAATCTTAGATCTGCTAGTGATGAATTCTCTCATTTATCCAAAACTGACTTATTTCATCAGCATTTATCAAGGACGTAGATAATATTTTCCTTTCAGCACTTTATAAGTGTTGTTCCTGTGTATTCTAGCCTTCATTTTTCTGATGAGTCATTCCCTTTTATATAATGATTCTTTTTTAAAAAAGAATAAACTTTATTTTTCAAAGTAGTTTTAGGTTTACAGAAAAATTGTGAGGATGATACAGAGAATTTCCGTACGCCCTACACCCAGTTTCTTCTATTACTAGTGAGCTGATACTGATACATTATTAATAACTGAAGTCCATACTTAGATTTCCTTGTTTTTACTTAAAGCCCTTTTTTTTATGTTTCAGGATCACCTCTAGGCTCTACTTTACATTTAATCATCATATCTCCTTAGGTTCCTCTTGACTGTGACAGTTTTACAGACTTTATTTTTTATGACCTTGACAGCTTTGAGGAGTACTGTTTAGGTATTTTGTAGAATATTCCTCAATTGGGATTGTTTGCTATTTTTCTCATGATTAGACCAGGGACATGGATTTTGGGGGACTTGGGGAGGAAGACCAGAGAAGCTGAAGTGCCATTCTCATCACATCTTAACATGAGTAAATACTACACATGACTTATCACTGTTGATACTGACTTTGATCATTTGGCTGAGTTAAGTGTTTGTGATGTTTCTCTCATATGAAATTACTCTTTCTTCTCCCTTTCCATGACAAAAAGTGACTTTTTAGAAGGATGTCACTATGCCCAGCCCTCACTTAAGGAGTGGGGAGTAATGTTCATCTCCTTGAGGTAGAGTACCTACATAAATTATTTGGAATTCTTCTGCATAAGAGATTTGTCTCTTCTCGTCCGTTTATTATTTATTTATATCAGTATGGATTCATGAATACGTATTTTGTACTTGGGGTTGTGATACACTACTGTTTTATTTTGTTGCTCAAATTATTTCATCTTTGGCCACTGGGAGCTCTTTCAGTTGGCTCCTGTATCCCTTTGACATACTCCCATCATTGTGCATCTTAAATTTTTATTTATTTTATTTTTAGCACTGTCTTATTTTCTAGTGCTACAAGGTGCTTTTGGATCATCTTGTATATTTCCTGTCTCAGTTTTAAAATCAGCTATTTCTCCAAGGCATCCTTGTTTCCTTTTGTTGGAAAATAGTATTAGAAATTAAAATCTGGGCACTTGGTGTGCCTGTTGCTACTGGGGTATCATTGTTTCTAGCCTCTCTCAGCTAACAGCAAAGAAATAATATGTATATACTAACCATGTATATATTCATAACTGTAAGTATTTCTCTATGTAACCATCTGAATCTATATTAATTTAAACATGCATTCATACTGATGTCGCTAATTCAAATCCCTTACCACATCGTCACTCTTTCTCCCCTTGCTTATCTGTAATCTCCCACTGACAGTGATAAACCTGTTTCCCTCCTTTGCCATGCATTTACTTAATTGTTCAGGTCACTGAGCTCTCATAAATTCTTAAACGTAAGTCACAGATATGAAGGCTTTTAGAGTTCTAGTGCTTGGCGTGAGAGCAAGGATAGACAGCTTTCCTCCCCACTTAATTCTTCCCTGGTTGGAATGCCTGGCTCTGTACTGTACTTTTCTTTCTCTTTCCACTTAAAATTATTTTATCAAAAACTCATAAGAAAACAAATGTACATATGTTACTTGAAAATGACACACAACAAGAGAGGTGGACCTTGGAACACAGGGTTAGTGGAAACCTGGTTTCAGTAACAGTTCAAATGGAGAACTCCTGGGAACCTTCAATGATGTGAGCTCAATGTACACAGTTGTTTGCTGTGGCTGCTAAAAAATATTAAAGCTTTAGGTTATATCCCTATGAATATTCAGATATAAGACGTTAGTTTCATATATTAGCCTTGATATAGAAAGTATTGCATTCAATATTTATTATTTTATTTTAATATTCAATATTATTATTTTAATAAAGACACTGAAAAAGTCGTGCCCAAAAAGGACAGGCTGGAAAAACTCTGTAAACAGCGCCTCATTAAGAATAATTTGGAATTTGAATGACAAAATGAGTAATGATAGTAACTACTTTATTCCATTGAATAAAGTAGGAACTATGAGTCCATACTGACATAAAAAAATAACAGAGTAAAATGAAAGTTTGATGAGGAATAGAATATTTCTCAAAGGATCTCCCCACAAAATGCTTATTAATTACAAAGGGAAAAAGAGTGAATTCCTAGTGGAAGTACCTGGAGGACATTACTTAAATCAGATGATTTAAGTGAACATCCTCAGTAAAGGACAAATCAAAACTGTGTGCCACTTGATAAGTACACACTAAGAAGAATACAGCATCACTTCTGTGGTGCTCCTACCAGAAGTATGCAACCTGAATCTTGCCACAAAGAAATAGCAGATAAATCCACAAGGAAGAACATTCTGCAGAACAACTGGCCTGTGAACTTCTAAAATGTCATGGTCATGAAAATCAAGGAAAGACTAAAGAACTGCTCAACTGACAGAGACTAAGGAGACTTGACAACTAAATGCAACATGTGACTCTGATCTGGGCTGCTATGAAAAACATTACTGGGACAGTTGGGGACACTTGTATGGAGTCTAAATTTAGATGATAGTAATGTGCAGTGTACATTTCCTGGTTTTGGTGATTGTATTCTGTTATAAAGGAGCCCTGGTGCTACAGCAGTTAAGTGCTCAGGCTGCTAACTGAAAGGTTGGCAGTTCAGAGCCACCAGCCACCCCACAGGAGAAAGATGTGACAATCTGCTCCCATAAAAATTTGTATCCTTGTTGGGACCATAGTCTCAGGAGACACCAAGCTCAGTTGACACAACATAGTACGTAAAAATCTTGTTCCACAACCTACTTTGGTGAGTAGCAACTAAGGTCTTAAAAGCTTTTGAGTGACCATCTAGGATGCAACTATTGGTCTCCTCTCATCTGAAGCAAGGAAGAGTGAAGAAACTCAAAGGCATCTGGAAACAGTCAATCCAAGGATGTGATGGACCACAAGGACCTCAGCCTTCGTGACTCCAAGACCAGAAGAACTAGATGATACCTGGCTACCAATCCCAACCTCTCCGAAAGGGATCAAACCTGGAGATCCTGGAGAGGGTGGGAAGAAAAATGTGGAACAAAATCCAAAAGCACAAAAATGACCAGAATTACTGGTTGGATAGAGTCTGGTGGAACCCCCAAGACTGTGGCCCTGGGTTACCCTTCAGGCCTAGAATTGGACTCACTCCCATGGATTGGCTCTCAGCCCAACAGTAGAAAGACCTACATGCAGACGCCTATCCCAAGGAGATGCACCCACCTACTCTGGGGAGATACACCCCTTAGAACTATCAGCCATGGGGCACCAGAGGGACAGCATTCACATAGAGGGAAAGCTGGACAGATGGCAGTGCATAGTTAAGAATGGCACAGAGAATGGGTAGTCACAGGAAAAGAAAAAAAAAAATTGCAGCCTTGGAAACCCTGCGGGGCTCCTATCTGTACTATAGGGTCTTTCAGTCTGAATGAACTAAGTGACCACAGCTTTGGTTTTGGTATTCTGTTATAAATGTTTTTGGTTTGTAGGAAGATATATACTAAATATTTGAGGGTGATAAGATGTCCTGTTGGCAACTTATTCTTGGAATGGTTCTGGGAAGATAGTTTTTTATATTTCCAGCTTTTCTGAAAGTTTTAGATTTTTCAAAAATATTTAAAGATGAATAGTTTGGGATTTGAGGGATAGCAGTGTAGTTCAGTGGTAGAATTCTTGCTCTCTAGATGATTCCCAGCCAGTGCACCTCATGCACAGTCTATCAGTGGTGGCTTGCATGTTGCTATGATGCTGATCAGGCTTTAGCAGAGTTCTCAGACTAAGAAGGACCAGGAAGAAAGGCCTGGTGATCTACTCCTGAAAAGCAGCTGGTGAGAACCCTATGGATCACAGTAGTCCAAGCTGCAGCTGATGGGGATAGCCCAGACCAGGCAGCGACTCACTACTTTGTGCATGAGGTTGCCATGAGTTCGGGGCCCGGTCAGCTAACAACAACAAGAAATAATTAGCATAGAGAAAATACTGAGATGGAGTACATGGACGATGTCATTGAATATCTGAGGGATTGTTGTGTGGAAGAGGAATTTTCATTGATTTTAGGATGCACAGATTGAAGTTAGGATGTTTATTTTATTCGATGGTATCTTACAATTTATTGACAAGATTTTTTTTCTTAATGATACATAAAATAATGGTGTGCCTTACAGTTGATGGTGTTTTATACCAGTAATAAATGAAATACAGTTAGTTCATTTATTCCATGGTGCTTCTACAGGTAGGAAGAACTAAGAGCCATGAATGCATTTTCCAGCAATGTAGATTTTAGTTATAAGGAAGACTGTGTGTGTGTGTGTGTGTGTGTGTGTGTGAGAGAGAGAGAGAGAGAGAGAGAGAGAGAGAGAGATTGGGATGAAAGTTTATAGAGCAAATTCGTTTTCCCTTCAACAGTTCATACACATTTTGTTTCATGACATTGATCGCAATCCCCATAGTGTAACAGCTTTCTTCCTACTTCCTCCCTTTGGTTACCCTTTTCCTGTGTCCTTCCTTTCTTCCTATGTTTTCCTGGCCTCTGAACAATCAAAGTGTAAGCCACTGAGCAGTATCATAGTGCATAATTCTTGAGGATACTGGGCCAATTTATCTTAAAAACAACAAGGGTCTAGTAAACGTTCATACTTTTATTCCTGGGGTACAAAGTTCATCACACTCACAAACACTACAAAAGGTCCGTGCCCAGCACTCAAATGTCAGTTTTTTTCTTCTACTGTTTCCTGACTGTATATATTCATCAAGTAATCTGTTTTTTGTTTCTTTTTTTTCCCCCCAAAGTCATAAAAAGGAGAAATATGGTAGAACCAAAGAATGTACGGAAGAGAAAGCTAGATTTTTTTCTTCATGTAGAAAGATAGAAAGGTGGGAGTTGGGGGCAAATTATGAATTCAAAACACCAGTCAGCAGAGTCACAGAATCTTTTAGTTAAAAAGTAATTGTTCTATTCACCTTGTAGGCCTGCCTGTTGTTTGGCTAGAAGCCACAGGAGTGAGTTCAGTTCTAGGTCTGAAGGGTAACTAGGGGCCATAGTCTCAGGGGTGTCACCAGTCTCTGTCAGACAGTAAGCCTAATCTTTTTTTAAGATTTTGAGTTCTGTTCTGCATTTTCCTCCTGGTCTACCCAGGATCATCTTTTTTGATGTCTTTCTGAGTCATTGACAGTCATAGCTGGGCACCATCTAGTTCTTCTGGTTTCTGGGTCATGTAGGCTAAGATTTACATGGTCTGTTAGTCCCTTGGACTAATTGTTTTCATGTGTCTTTGATTTTCCTCATTCTTCTTTGCTCTGGATGAGGAGAAACCAGTTGTTGCATCTTAGGTGGCCGCTTGTAAGCTTTAAAGACCTTAGCCACTCCTCCCCAAAGAAGGGTGTAGAACAGTGTTTTTGTGTAGTATTTTATGCCAGTTAAGCTTGATGTCCCATGGCCCACAGGCCCAGTGACTCACTCCTTCAAGGTGTTTGGCTGTGGCTAAGAAGTTGTCATAAGTTTGCCCACTGTTAGCGCTATTATATATATGGATGTTCTTACAACACGTATAAATACATATGTAGAAATAACAAGAAAGACCTTTCTAATGCTTAAAACTACTTATGGATAGAATCCGCTACTTAAAAAGCTCTGTAATATATTGGGGCGGGGGGAGTCTTACATCTTGCTGAAGGTTGAACTGGATGATTCCTAAGGACTCAAAACTAAAAGATTCGTGATGCTGCTGACTGGTGATTTGAACTCATAATTTCCCCTCAACCCCCACCTTTCTGTCTTTCTACATGAAGGAAAAAAGTAGCTTTCTCTTCCATGCATTCTTTGCTCCTACCGTCTTTCTCCTTTTTATGACTTTGGGGGAAAAAGAAGAAAAAAACAGATTACTTGATGAATATATACAGTCAGGAAGCAGTAGAAGAAAAAAACTGACATTTGAGTACTGGGCATGGACCCTGTGTTGTGTTTATGTGAGTGTGATGAACTTCCTGCCCCAGGAATAAAAGTATGAATGTTTACTAGACCTTTGTTCTTTTTAAGATAAATTGGCCCAGTATCATCAAGAATTATGCACTATGGTATTGTTCAGCAGCTTACACTTACTTCCCTGCTCATAGCCCTGCCATCATCCTGGACACCTTCAGAATTTGGACAGAAAGTGAACACACTAACCTAAAATTCCTTCCTCAGGTTGTTAGACCATTCCACTACTCCCCTGGACTTCATCATCTCCACAAATTACTACATCCCTTAAGTCTCAAACTTCAGTATCCTATACTTCACTATTGCCTTTTCCCTGTCTCACCCTCTACTCCTATACTTTGGTTCTATTCCATTCTTTGAACTATCTCTGTATTTCCTCCCAATTGCTTTTCCTCCAGCTTTACTCCTCCATTCTACTTAGACTGCATGAGCCACTGTTTCAGTCACTTTGACCAGCAAATTTCATTCGGTCAACAAGGAGTGTTCACTGTAACACAATCAACTCACTGCCTTTAGTTCCAAAATGCCTTGAGTTTGGACTTTATTTAATTGACAGAAAGGACACATCAAAGGTTTTTAAACAAGGGAGTGAGATGACAGATCTGTTATAAGAAAACCATCTGACAGATCTCTGCAGGGTTTCTATAATTGATATTGTAACTATCATCTACATCTGTCAGGAGTATCACTGTATTCATTTCAAAAAAGAATGTGATGGATCTTCTTTTTCTTTATTTTTCCCCCTTGAGTTCTTTAAGGGATCAGTGGAGAGAAAAATGAGGACCAATTTTGAAGAAATGAGAGTATTGTAGATAAGCAGTTGATAAAGACTTAAATTAAGCCAGTAGATATGAGAATGAAAAGAACTTGGATATCAGACTCATTATAGAAATAAGTAGCCCAAGGCTCAGCAGGCACATTTGTGTTACTTGTCTGTGAGAGTATTACAGAAAATCCCTGAATTATACCTAACTGTTCCCTCAGCAGCAGTCATTTGAGAACTTTAAAGCAATTTTAATCCCTTTGATTTAAAGTATGTGGTGTTCTGCTTTACATATAAGTAGGACGTTGAATTCTGCCCTAAGCCATAGATAGTAAAGGACCAGAAGTTATAAAAGCATCATTGCTGATACTTAAGGTGGTTATGCAGCATCCTTCTGAACTCTTTTTATGGGTAATTTCCTAAAGTTATCTGTCTTTTTAGGGTTTTGAAGTTCCTTAAAAGTTTGGCAAGTGATAATAACAGACAAGCTCATCTGTTAAAGCATAAAACATCTTATTGGCATTTTGTATAAGGATATTGTTTTCTTACAGACTGGTACATTTACAGTAAAATGACCTCTCTCACTAATTTGTAGTTGCAGCCTTGTGCTGAGACAGCTGATGTGCTCTGCCTAAATCTAGGGCTAATATATGAGCTGCCCAGCTTTCCAGATGAACCGTACTAGCCCTTAGATTGAGTCCAGAAGGGGTGGAAGGAAGACAGGTGGGAAGGGAGGTGTTTCTGACACTGCCCAAATGGTGGACTCATTCTTGAAGCTTCTTGGTAGCTGGGGATTTTCTTGGTCAGCACATAACTGAGCATTTCCTGAACTCTCATTTGCTCGCTGCCGTGACCCCTCCTTGGGTTTCTGAGGCGGTAAATCTTTACGGAAGTAGATTGCTTGGTGATTTTCTGCAGCGTGACTGGTAGGTTTGAACTGTCAGCCTTCTGGTTAGCAGTCATATGCCTTAGGCATTATGCCACCAGAGCTTCCTTTCCTGGGCTACTTGTGTCTAAAATGAGTCTGATATCCAAGTTCTTTTCATTCTCATATCCACTGGCTTAAGTTAAGTCAGAGAAGGAATAGAACTTTCTAAATTTTATGGAAGGGGCTTTTTTTGGTTTACTCATCAGAATGCTTTCCTTTTTTTTCTATGAATAATCATCGTATATGTAGGATTAGTTTAGTAAACTTAATGAGTGTCTACCATGAAGCCTGCAGCAGCTAGAATCTCATTTTTTTTGAAAGAAGAAACTGAAGCTCAGAGAGGTTGACTACCATGCTGGAATTCAAGCCTAGACATTTTGACTCCAGAGGAGTGAAAGCAGGTTAATTTTGAGGGTCCTTCTGTGAGTCCCTCAAAATTGATTCTGTGGTAGGGATTATATAGCAGAATTACCATATTTTTCCTCTCAACTTTTTCCCATTAAAAATAAGTGTGGTAGTTAAGTCTGTGTGCCACCTTGGCTGGGCCTGGTTGGGTGGCTGGGCAGCTGGATATAGTATTCCCTATGATGAGACTGGTAATCAACTCCACGGTGGAATCTACTGTGAGCAGCTGAGTAGTTGCTTTAGGGATGTGGTCTGTTTTCTGTATATAAGGAGAAGCCTTGGGGAATGGTCTCTAGCTTATGGCACACTTGAACCTACATGTAGTTGAGTCGTCATTTAGCAGCCTGCCCTGCTCTGCTCATCTTGGGGCTTTTAATGGATTTGAATTAATGTCCTGCTCTGTGGTTTGGTAATCGGGACTGTGTCTTTTTACTTGTCAACCTTGGGCTTGTCAGCCTCAGCAGCCAGCAGCTGAGTGAAGAAAAGCTTCTAGCTTCAGTGTGCCAGGAGCAAGAGGCAGAGCTGAAGCCCACGGTTGAGGGGCTTTCACCTAGCCCCTAGAGCCTGGCACTTTGAACTTGGACTTAAAACCTCCAAATTGTAAGAATAAACTCCTGTTTGTTAAGGCCATCCCATTTATGGTATATGCCTGTCAGAGTGGCACTAGTTAACCAATATGATAGGATTGCTGAGGGAAGGAGGCTCTTTCTTTTACAAAAGAAATGCCCACCCAGCAATCCTTTTATTTTTATGAGAAAAAAGATAAGTAGACAAACCTGGTAATGGCGTCTGCTACAGAATTCATTTACAAAATGTAGAAGAAATTATGACATTGGAAAATCATCATTTTGCAAACACCACTGTATTAACCAATCAGACAAGTATTGGTGGATGTTGAAAATATTTGGAGAAAGCTTCATGGGGAACTGGATGTTCACACAGTGTGAAAGTATCATTCCACAGATTAATTAAAAGGAGAAAAGGGTACAGTTACAAGAGAAATCTGGGAGATACCAGAATATCCAAGTGATCAAATTTGCCATCTTGTGCTTCCTGAGGTGATTCACTGAGGAGGGCACTGCATCCCTGTGGGCTGTTCTTACCAGCAAAGTTTAATTTTGATCTAATCATGAGGGGAATAATCGAAATAGAGGAACATTCTCAGAACGACTGGCTTGAACCCTTCAAAAAGCTCAATGTCATGAATCACCAAAAATGACTGAGGAACTATTTCAGATTAAAGGAGACTAATGAGATGTGCTCATTAAAGGAGCTCTGGTGGCGTAGGGGTAAGGGATTCAGCTGCTAACCAGAAGGTCAGCGGTTCAAACCCACCAGCTGCTCTGCAGAAGGAAGATGGGGAGATCTGCTTCTGTAAAGATTTACAGCCTTGGAAACCCAATGGGGGTCGCTGAGAGTCAGAACTGACTCAATGCCAGTGAGTTTGGTTTGTTGTGGTTTTTTTGTAATGAGATGAGAAGAAGACTGAGGAAGATTGAAGAATAGTTGATGCCTTTGAATTGTGCTATTGGCGAAGAGTGCTGAAAATACTATGAACTGCCAGAAGAACAAACAAACCCACCCTGGAAGAAGTGCAGCCAGAGGTGAAAATGGCCAGACTTCATCTCACCTACTTTGGTCATGTTGTCAGAAGGGACCAGTCCCTGGACAAAGATACCATGCTTGATAAAGTAGAAAGTCAGTGAAAAAAGGAAAGACCCTCAATGAGATGGATTGACACCATGGCTGCAACAGTGGGCTCAAGCATAGCAAGGATTGTGTGGATGGCACAGGACTGGGCAGTGTTTTGTTCTGTGATACATAGGGTCACTGTGACTTGGAGCCAACTTGATGGCACCTAACAATAACAAAACAATGAGACATGATAACTAATCACAATGCTCTCAATTCCTGATTGGATCTCAGATACAAAACTAAACAAAACCAAAAAATTGTAAAATTCAGTATTAAGACAGCTGGAGATATTTGACTATGGATTATATATTAATATTGTATCAATTAAATTTCTTGAATATGATAATTGAATTATGATTATATGGCATATGTTCTTAGAAGATAATGCTGAAGTATTTTAGGATGAAGTGTGGTGATAGTTATATCCTGATCTTAATGGGTTCAGCAAAAATAGACATTCAGGCTGAACAAGGATAGGAAGGCAAATGGAACCACGTTCATGAATATATATAAATTTGACAGGATATTTTTACATATGTATTTATATGTGCTGCAAATATATCCATGAATATAGTAGAGCATATTGTTATTGTTATTAGGTGCCATTGAGTAGGCTCCAACTCATAGTGATGCTGTGTACGATAGAATGAAACACTGCCCAGTCCTGTGCCATCCTCACAATCTTTGCTATGCTTGAGCCCATCGTTGGCAGCCACTCTGTCCATTTTGTTGAGGGTCTTCCCCTTTTTTATTGACCCTCTACTTTACCAAGCATGATACCAAGGTACTATGCTGGCTTGCATGTTGCTGTGATGCTGGAAGCTATACCTCCAGTATTTCAAATACCAGCAGGGTCACCCAAGGTGGACAGGTTTCAACAAAGCTTCCACAGTAAAACAGATTAGGAAGAAGGATGGAGCCATCTGCTTCTGAAAAAATTGGCCACTGAAAACCTTATGAATAGCCGTAAAACACTCTCTGATATATTACTGGAAAACTTTATGAATAGTAGAATATACAGGGAGCAAAGTTATGAAAACTTTTTAGCCATAACCAAACACCTTGAGGGAATGAGTTGCTGGGCCTGGGGACTCAGGACAAAAACACTGTTCACGTCCTGGTTTGGTAAGTAGCAACTGGGGTCTTAAAAGCTTGTGAGTTGAGTGGTCATCTAAGGTGTAACTACTCATCTCTCTGAGTCTAGAGCAAAGAGTGAAGAAAATCAAAGACACAAGTTAACAATTGGTCCAAAGGACTAATGGACCACGTGAACCCCAGCCTCCACAACTCGGAGATCAAAAGAATTAAATGATATCTGCCACTCCTACTGACCATACTGAAAGGGATCACAGTCGGAGGTTCTAGACAGACTGGGAGAAAAATGTGGAACAAATCTCAAATAATAAGAAGGACCAGGCTTACTAGTCTGATAGTCTCAGGGTGGAACTCCTCAGACTGTGGCCCTTAGACACCCATCAAGCCTGGAACTGAACTTGCCCACCTGGCTGAACTTTCAGCCAAATAATAGACAAGGCTTTAAGGTGAACAGTAATATCTGGGAGGTACACAGTCATTAGAACGATCAACCATATGCAATCGAAAAAGCAGCATTTCCCCATTAATAAAGCTCAGAAAGCAGGAAAGAATAGGAAAGAAGGCTGAAAGGAAATGATAAACACAGGGAGGAAGTGGGAAGAGTGCTGTTACATTGTGGGGATTGCAGGACATGTCACAAAACAAACTGTGTATGAATTGTTGAATGGAAATCCAATATGCCCTGTAAACTTTCACTCAAATCACAATTTTAAAAAAGTCATCAGTATTTAATGATCAAATAATTACATTTTACTGTGAGTACATAAATACATACAGAAAGGGTAAATGTGACAAAATGTTACTAGTTGACAAATCTAAATAAAAAGTATGTTAGTGTTCACTACTATTATTTAAACCCTTCTGTGATTTTGAAAATTTCAAAATAAAGTGGGAAAAATAAAATCATTTATTAAGGTAGCCAAACCCAAGGAATGGAAACAAAGTTTTGCATTAAGAATAACAGTGGAGAAAGTTTTGCAAGGAAGTAGTTGAAAGCATAGATCATAAATACCTAGGTTTTTACTTAATTGTCATCTCTCATAAATTTATAGTAGCTGCCTGACGTGCTGAAATGCATGGGATTCTGAGACCACATCTTTGATTTATTAGTGTGCTTGCTAGGAGCTTAGGAAGTGTGAGTGGGGATGGAGGTTCCAGATATTTTCTATCTTTGATTGAATATTTTATTATTATAGTCCAGCCTGGTCCTTAACTCTTACCAATCACTGCTTGATCTAACCCTAATCTTATTCTGAAACTTTAGTTTTCTCTTTAATATCCTCCCTGAAGTTGGACCATGGCTTTACAAATCAAAAGTCAAACATCAGAGGCATCCTTAAAACAGGGTCTGCAAACCCAGACAGGATCAAGGGATGGGGAGTGAGTAGGCTCATGAACCCCTTCTGAAATCAGCAGAATTTTGGGAGGGAGATTCTTTTGGGAGGGGTCCTCAGAACCTCTAAGGCGTGTAAGACTTGCTAGTACTCTGATGCTCTGCTGTAGTTGTTTTTCATTTTGTTCAAATAGTGTCTTCGCCTTCTTTCCTGCTGCTTTTCCCAGTCCCTTCCCTTATTCCTGGTATGATGAGACTGCCTGTGTTTGGCTCCACTTTCTAGTGCCTTTGTAAAATTCTCCTTTGCCCTCATGTGGGTAGATGGAGTTTTCATCTAAGCAAGAGCAGGTAATTTTCCACCTTCTTTGAAAGGTGAACATTAAGGAGCTTGATCATAGTATGTGCTCAATAAATGTTGAATGGATGGTTGAAATAATTAAACACTTCTTTTCCCAAACAGCTTTCCAGTTGAAATTAGTTGGAGTTCACTTAGTGTTTCTTGAATGAGTGAAATTACGTGGATTGGCTCCTTTGGCTACCTGTGCAGTTTTCCCTACTCCTTTTCCAGCTTGAGTCTTCAAGAGGGAGCCTCTGAACCGATTTCTAAAACCGTTTGTACCTGGTGTGATTATAAAGCAATGAGACTGATTGTCATGTGTAGTTTGTGGGATCCGTCTCAGTTACTTTATAGCCATACCTGGTATCTTATACCACAGATCATTGCCTGTTGAACAGCATTGTAATAGCACAAGCCTAAAGTTTCTACATGGAAATTTAAACTGGTTTAGCAGTATTTTATGATTTTCTCTAATTTACTGATCAAAACTCTTATTTCAGAAAATAATTAGATGTTAACTTTATTGCTTGCTTTAATTTTGCACTTTTATTTTTGTTTCTGTATTTTTAAACAGCATTTTGATAAAGTGCTGTTCTGGTAAGGTGGCTAGAACAATTTTGAATAAGGTAATACAAAGGTGTATGTTCCATGGGGTTACATTTTTCATAAAGCTCTTTTTATTAATGAATTTCTTTTTAGTTTCACATGGTCTTTTGACTGCGTGTGACACATGGATAGCCTTTGTAGCTGACTGTGGTCAATGAAACATACAAAAACAAATATAAGTATGTATTATTTATTCAAGAAGCCTTTGAAAAAGGGCAAGTTTGGGTTTCTTGCTTGCTTGCTTGCTTGCTTGGTTTTGGTGACTTACGTTTATATGCACAAACCTTATTCCAGTTCAAATAAGTAGTTAAAATTTTCAGTCCCCCCTCCCCCCAAAAAAAATGCTATTCCCTTCCCCTGATGAGACAGCCCAGTTTCCTTTAGGGGATCTCTGAAAAGGGCAAGTTGTAAAAGTTGCATTTGCCACGGACAGTTTCCTGTTTCAGAAACTACCACTGCTGCTAGATTGCTGGTGGAAAGGCTACTTTTTTTCCTTAAAGCAAAGTGGGAAATTATTCCCTTTGTGGAGGAGAAAAGGTCTTGTAATTGATGCTATCCATGGAGAGATAGTCACCTGCCTTTTATGTATTTCTGCTTCTGGAAATTAGGTAAGAGAAAGAATAAAGTGACTAAAAGGGTAAATTCAGAACAACATTAATGAGCTTCATTAGTTTGTGCCTACAGCAGAACATAGGAGCTCTTGTGGTGTAAGTGGTTAAAGAATTTGGCTGCTAACTAAAAGGTTGGAGGTTTGAACTCACCAGTCACTCCATGGGAGAAAGATGAGGCATTCTACTTCCACAAAGATTTAACAACCTTGGAAACCCTATGGGGCATTTCTGTTCTGTCCTAAGGTGTTGATATGAGTCTGAATCAACTCTATGGCAGTGGGTTTGGTATTTTTGATTTAATGACAGACCTGTGGACAATTATTACAGTGAAACCTGAGAGCCAGAACTCATTGGAACTGCCTTATTTTACCTGGTCTTGCAAGTTTTCCACCTTTAATAAGGTACAGTCTTAGTACTTTTCTATCACTCGTTTTAGTGGAAAATACTGGAGTTTGCCTTCTCTGGCAGCTTTCTGCCTTACACAGGTTATGGCTTTTGCAGGTCTTTACTGTAGAAACTGGAAGTATTTTGATGTCACCCTGGTCGGAATGTTGAACCTTGAACCTGTCTCAGGAAGGCTTTGACTTCCAGAAGGTTCTCAGGCAAATTAAAAGGAGCCTTGGTCCAGTCAGATCTAGACATAAGACCAAAGTTAGTTTCAAATGTCATTAGTAAAAGGTAGCACCATTTGGCATTTTGCTGTTGCAGCTCTATTATCAGGCGTGTGCCCAACATTTTGGAGATATTTAAAACTTTGTATCTTGTACTTCTTTTCCTTACAGTCATTCTACACACAATAGGCGCCCCATAAATGTCTCCTAGAATAATTAGTGCAAAAAATACCAATTTGTATTGTAGATAACAATGCTTTTCTCCTTTTCTTAGGGAGTTGGGACTTTTGAAGAGCATTTTAAAATGGAAAAAGTTTTACTATGGAAACATGAGTTTATCACATTTCTGTTGCTGTAAAATTTTCTGTTCTTTCTGTTGTGACATTTGATTGATTTAATAACCTTTTTTTAAAAATACAGTTATAAGACAAGTTAATACAGTTCTTAACACTGCAGTTGTTTTATGCCTTAAGTCTGTTTAAATCTTAAATACTATACAACACAATAAATTATGTATCCCCCTTTGGTGCCAACATACTCAAATGCAGCTTGACTTCATTTGAAAAGCTGAATCTGCAAACCCTTGTTATTAGCAAAAATTGTAGTTGTTTTTCTAAATAGCATTTTTATATATTGATGTTTCTATACATTTTAAATGTCACTTGAGTATACATATTTATTTGACATTGCAGGCACTGGAGATATTATTGCTGTCATGATTACAGAATTGAGGGGTAAGGATATTTTGAGTTATCTGGAGAAAAACATCTCTGTACAAATGACAATAGCTGTTGGAGCTCGTATGCCGCCAAAGAACTTCAGCCGTGGCTCTCTAGTCTTCGTGTCAATATCCTTTATTGTTTTGATGATAATTTCTTCAGCATGGCTTATATTCTACTTCATTCAGAAGATCAGGTACACAAATGCACGCGACAGGAACCAGGTAAGCTACCATATGCCATAGTGATTGATTCTTACTAGCTGTAATTCCTATACATCTGTTGTAATCATACATATTGCAAACATTTTTCCCATTTAAAAAAAAGTTATAACTAACCTTAAGTCATTTTAATATATTGAAAACATATCTATAAAAGTATTTTGAAGGGTATTTTAAATGCCTAAAAGGGGAAATTACCAAATTCATAGTGATCACTTGGAATATTCTAGATAGATAGATAGCTTAATATCATAATTTGATCTAGCTAATTTAGTTAATTTGGAAAAATGTAAAGTTGCATTTTTAAACTGGAAACTTTGGTTGTCCCTGGGTGGATGGAGGAGGCAGACTTTTTACTCATGTGAATTTTTTTCCATGTGAATTTTGAATTATTTATTATCTATTCAGAAAAAAAGATGAATTAATTCAAAATAAATTATGTCATACCTGAGCTCAGACATGGGGGTAAGGGTTGGGAGGGGTGGACTGTTTGGGAGGTAAATACCAACAGAAAAACCCTGTCCAGGTAGAACCGTCCTAGAAAATATCCCTTATGGGAAAACAGAAAAATACTCTCATGCTGTCATTCTGATAAAGCTGATTTCTGGTGCAGCTTTTATTAAAATTTCAGAATAAAGATAAGAGAGAACAGCTAAACCTTAGAGACAGTTTTGTGTTGACCAGAGCTACGATGATGGGTCTGGAGAGCCTTTCCCATAGTCTCTTTTCCTCAGAGCTCCTTTTGGGTGTAGTGTTCAGCGTTATACACACACATACACACACACCCCAAAGACCCTCGCTTAAGTTCCTTGAGATCCTGTTCCACTCCTCCCCATAGTCATCCCACCCCTACACTAAAAAAGACAGAAAACCAAAAAAAAAAAAAAACCAGACTCACTGCCTGAGTTGATTCCAATTCATAATGACCCCCTTTGTGTTTCTGAGGTGGTAAATCTTTATGGAAATAGATTGCCCAGCCTTCCTTCTGCAGAGTGGCTGGTAGTTTTGAACCACCAACCTCCTGGTTAGCAGTCAAATGCCTTTGGCACTATGCCACCAGAGCACCTTAAAAGACAGAAGGGAAAAAAAAGGCAGCTGAATAAAAGTAGATACTTGACTCTTAAGCAAAAAGTATTTGTTAATAGAGAAAATCCCTAGAGGATACGGTTTAAAAGTTTGCATTGGACAGAGTGATTTGAGAAGAGAGGTGGCGTGACTGAGAAGACTTTTGAAATGACTGGTGTTCTGGTTACCTAGTGCCACTCTGACAAGAATATTCCACAAATGGGATGGCCTTAACAAACAGGAGTTTATTCTTACAATTTGGAGGCTTTAAGTCCAAGTTCAAAGTGCCAAACTCTAGGGGCTGGGTGAAAGTCCCTTAGCTTTAGCCTTCAGCTCTGCCTCTAGCTCCCGGCCCACTGAAGCTAGAGGCTTTTCTTCACTCAGCTGCTGACTGCTGAGGCTGACAAGCCCAAGGTTGACAAGTAAAAAGGCACAGTCCTGATGTTACCAAACCAAACCATTAATTTAAGTCCATTTTAAGTCCCCAGGTCAGCAGAGCATGGAAGGCTGCTGAACAACGACACAGCTACATGCTGGGTCCAAGCGTGCCATGAGCTAGAGACCATTCCCAAAGCTGTCTCTTATATAGGGGAAGCATACCACATACCCAAAGGCAGCTACTCATCTGCTCCCAGTAGATTGCACCATGGAGTTGATTATCAGTCTCATCATGGGAAATACTACATCCATCTGCCCAGCCACTCAACCAGGCCCAGCCAAGTTGACACACAAACATAACCACTGCAACTGGTTAAGAAGCGAGAACCTTAAAAGATGTTGTGATTTCTGAAGCTACCTTTTACAGTTGTTCAAAGTATTTTTTTATAGGAATGACATTAACGTGGTAAGTCTGTATGGGAAGTTAGTTTGCCTCCTTTCCCTTCCAAAAAGATACTACATAAAAATCTTTACTTCATTACATTGCCTCAAATTGCATGTCTTAGTTACAAGAAATAGAAACACTCAGATTTTGTGTAAGTAGAGAATATGTATATGAAAGCATCAGTTCTCTGCACAGTAGATCTCATTTTTTATAACTGTTGCATAGTGTTCCTTAGTATGGATATACCATAGTTTATTTAGCCAGTTTTCTATTGATGAATATTTAGGGTATTTTCTATTGGAGGGAATTTTTCATCACATAGTCCACATCTCTTGGGAAAAAAAGATGACTTCTGTCATTTGAATTGTCTCTACTGCGCTTTACTTCTGGAACAACAGGTTTGGGGACAAAAACAATTCTGGGGCTAAATGGCTGTTTAACAGATACATCTCAAAAGTTTAATTTAAATACTTCCTTGATAAAACTGACAATTTGTGTGGCGTTGTCCATCTCTATTTTGAAAAATGCTGTCATTAACAGTTAGTACTTATCTAGCTCTTAATACGTTTTGTCAGTACCTTTTATATAAGCAGCACCTATCAGTTTTTTCCTGCTGTTGCCTTCCCACTGTTGGATCAGATATGATACTTTTATCAGCTTGTTTGGTGATATTAAAAGTTGATCCAAATGCTAATAATGTTGTTATATTCAAATCATATATTTTACATCAGTGATAAATCTTCTATGCAGCTGCGTGTATAAATAACATGAAAACAAATGGAAAGATCATACATAAAAATAGTTATACGTTTCCCATTTGAGTCACAAAGATTTCATTGCTCTCAACCTTTGAACTAATTCATCAGTTCCACTGAAAGTGCATTCTTACATTCCTTTCCACATAGGTTAATAGGCAGTGATACTGTGCCTCGATGTACTAGATGTCATTCATCTAGCATACTTATAATGTGCTGCAAGAGTTTTTCCTCTGTGATAGATGCTTCTTACTAACGACCCAGTCACCTTTTTTAAATAACCTTAAAGATACATTTTTTCAGTATGATTTAAATGTTCAGGCATCTATATCCAGTAACATCAGGGTGTTCAGTTTATTCTGAAAGAAGCAAAAAAACTTATTTTTGTGGTGATGGTATTTTGTTTCTAAATGATGAACCATGGAAGTCTTTTGTAAAAATTGAAAAAAATTTTTTTTTCTGCCTTAAAAATTAGTAACTCCTCACTGTACTTTTTGGCTTTGTGAAAGGTATGCTATACAGTAGTAAGTCCTCTGTTCAACTGTATGTCTATGTGTACATACATAGCAATACCCATACTCTCACTGAGTGACTGACAGTGTTCAACACATTGCTGTTATGTTAATGTTGTTAGCACTAACTAAAAGAATCGAACGGTACTAATAAGTTAGCATGTCATTTTGAGCCAGATCAGTCTCTTTTCATCTGTTGTTTTAAAAAGCAATCCATTTTTAGTTTTAAGTGTGAATATTTCACATCTCCGAAAAAAAAACACCTTGTTTAGATTGACAAGTACCACTTAAAATTTTAAATAAATAATAACAACTGTGTGCAATATTATGTTGTAACAAAGCATAATACCTATTCACGTGTGATTTTATAGTTGACATTTAATCTTCAGCAAGACCCTGCATCAAGCAAATGCATATGGGCCAGAGTCATGCCTGGCATGTAGTTCAGTTTAGTGTTTGTGCTATGACAGTGTACTTCTTTGTACAATTTCAAATGAGCAGCTAGGGTTCAGAGAGAAACCAATACTATGCTACAACTTTACTAATGAATTATATAGTTGGAGGAAATTCAAATAGAGATGGTAAGAGAAGCATTAGTCCAAGGTTTGCTGAGAGGGAAAGAGAGAGGGGGAATATTAATGTTTTTAATAGTCTCTAGTATATTTGATGGGATCTCTGGTAGCATAGTGCCTAAGGCACTTGACTGCTAACCAGAAAGCTGGTGGTTCAAACCCACCAGCCACTCCTCGGAAGGAAGGTTGGGCAATCTACTTCCATAGTCATCTTGCCTCGGAAACCCAAGGAGGGGTCGCTATGAGTCAGGTCCGACTTGACGACACATAACAACAAGAAGTATATTTAATGGATCAGAGATTCCAAAGCAGTGATGGTGTCCTTCTTTGTTAATGTGGTATATAACTAGTTATGAATATCTTGTGTAAATTGTGGAAGATAAAAAGTCCATTTTCAGGACTAGAGAAAAGAAACTTTTTTCATCCTTGAAAAGATGAGAAGAAAGGACTGGTCTGTCAATTTGGGCTCTGTCTTACTTAGCTAGTGCTGCTATAATGAACACAAGTGGATAGCTTTAACAAACATAAATTTATTCTTTCACAGTTTCGGAGGCTAGAAATCCAAATCCAGGGTGTCAGCTTTAGGAGAAAGCTTTCTTTCTCTGTTGGCTCTGGGAGAAAGTCCTTTTCTTATTTCAACATCTGGGGCCTGGTGTTTCTGGGAGATCTTCATGTGTCTTGGCATTAATCTTCCAGATCTAGGAGGTTCTCAGCACAGGGACCATGGGTCCAAAAGACATGCTCCGCTCCTGACTCTTTTTTCTTAATAGTAGTCAGGTCCTTCCCTGTCTGCTCCCTTCTCTTTCCTTTTCTCTCTTGTAAGATAAAAAGTGATGCAGGCCATGCCCCTGGGAAACTTCCCTTACTTCAAATCACACCCAGTCACATCATGGGGGATAATTACATTATTGCATAATTGCCAAGTTACATCTGTACGTAAACTGCCAAACCACTTCAAGAATCATGGCCCAGCCAAGTTGACACATATTTTAGGGGACACAATTGAATCCATGTTAGGCATTGTCAGATTGCACTGCCCACAGAATCTGGAGTAGAAATCTCACAGGATTTTTAATTTTTTAATAGCTTTATTGAAGTATAAGTAACATATGATAAATTGCACATATTTAAAGTATACAATTTGGGAAGTTTGAGGTGATATACACACCAGTGAAACTATCACCAAAATCAAATAATGAAAAGATAAAGCACCTCAAAAGTTTCCTGGTGACCCTAAGTACCCTTCCTTTTTTCCTTCTTTTACTGTCACTGTCCCCAGGTATCCACTGATCTGCTTTCTGTCAGGGAGCTCTGGTGGCGTAGTGCCTAAGGCATTTGACTGCTAACCAGAAGGCTGGTGGGAGGAAGGGTGGGCAATCTACTTCCGTAGTGGTACTGCCTTGGAAACCCAAGGAGGGGTCACTATGAGTCAGGTCCGACTCAACAACAATGGGGTTTTAGCTTTCTGTTAATATAGGTTAGTTTGCATTTTTTAGAATTTATGTAAGTGGAATCATGCAATATGTACTCTAATTTTATATGAATGAAATTATATAGTATATACTCTTTTGTCTGGCTTCTTTCACTCATCATAATTAATTTGAGATTCATCCATGTTGTATGTATCAGTAGTTCATTTATTTTTATTGCTTAATAGTCTTCATTGTGTAGCTGCACCACTATTTATTTATTTAATCCACCTGTTGATTAACATTTGGTGGTTTCAAGATTTTGACTATTACAAATAATTTTGCCGTGAACGTTCACGTACAGATCTTTGTGTGGACACATGCTTTCATTTCTCTTGGGTAAATACCTAGGAGTGTAATGGCTGAATCATATGGTAGGGGTATGCTTAACTTTTTAAGAAACTGTCTTCAGTGTTTCTCAAAGTGGGTATACAAATTTACATTGCCACCAACAGTATATGAAAGTTCCTTCCTTCACATCTTTGCCAACATTTTGTAGGGTCAGTCTTCATAATTTTAGCCATTCTAATGGGTGTGTAGGGAGTCCCTGGATGGTGCATGCACTTAAGCACTCCACTATTAGCTGAAAGTTTGACAGTTTAAACCTACCCAGAAGCCCCAGGAGACAGGCCTGACATTCTGCTTCTGAAAGATCACTGCCTTGAAAACCCTATGGAGCAATTCTACTCTGCACACATGGGGTCCCACGGGGTCACCATGTGTCAGAATCAATTCAGCGTTAACTAACAACGAGTATATAATGGTATCTCATTGTGATTTTAAGTTGCGTTTTCCTAATAATAATGATATTGAATACCTTTTAATGTCTGTATTTGCCAACTGTGTATCATAGGTAAAATGTCTGTTTAGATATTTTGTCCATATTTACATTGGGTCGCTTGCTTTCTTATTACTGTATTTTTTACATATAATTCATACAGTATAACACATGTAGCACAGTAACGTGTGAAGTGGTTGCATGGTTTGTAGGAAGTTATGTGGCATGCATGTTATTTGCATAAAAATATGGTACATGTTGAGTTTTTTTCTTTTTCCAGAAAGCAGTTGTTTGTGTTTGTTTTTTTTGCCAGTACTACACAATCTAGTTGACAAATTGAAGAGGAATGGTGTAGCATTCATCATCAGAAAGGATGTTTAAAGATCTGCCCTGAAGTACAATGCTGTCAGTGATAGGATAATATCCATATGCCTACAAGGAGGACCAGTTAATGCAGCAATTATTCAAATTTATACATCAACCACCAAAGCCAAAAATGAGGTAATTGAAGATTTTTATCAACTTCTGAGTCTGAAATTGACCGAACATGCAATCAGGATGTGTTAATTATCACTGGCAGTGCGAAAGCAAAAGTTGGAAACAAAGAAGAATCACCAGTACTTGGAAAATTTGGCATTGGTGACAGAAATAATGCTGGAAATCACATGGTAGAATTTTGCAAGACCAACGACTTACTCATTGCAAATACTGTTTTTCAACAACACAAATGGTGAACTTCCCCATATGGAACACACAGGAATCAGACTAAGTACATCTGTGGCAAGAGGTGATGGAAAAGCTCAATATCTTCAGCCAAAAGCAGGCCAGGTGCTGATTGTGGAACAGACCATCAACTGCTCATATGCAAGTTCAACTTGAAGTTAAAGACAATTAAAACAAGTCCACAGGAGCCAAAATATCTGGAATATATCCCTCCTGAATTTAGAGACCATCTAAAGAATAGATTTGATGCATTGAACACCAGTGACCGAAAACCAGAAGAATTGTGGGCTGACAT
>NW_006921980.1:1747486-1770445 GCF_000298275.1 Orycteropus afer afer | reverse complement strand
TTGTCAGAAGGGACCATTCCCTGGAGAAGGATGTCATGCTTGGTAGGGTGGAGGGTCAACGAAAGAGGGGGAGGCCTTCAATGAGATGGAATGACACGGTGGCTGAGACGACAAGCTCAAGTATAGCAAGGATCATGGACCTGGCGCGAGATTGGGCAGTGTTTCGTTCTACTGTGCATGGGGTCGCTATGAGTTGGAAACGACTCACTGGCACCTAACAACAACACACAATCTAAAACCTGATTTTTTTTTAATTAAATTTTTTTATTTTGAGATAACTGTAGATTCATATGGAGTTGTGTGAAATAATACAGGAAAATCCTAAGTACCTTTTACCCAATTTTCACAATGTAACATCTTGCAAAATTATAGTACAATATCACAGCCAGAATATTGATATTAATAGAGTTAAGACACAGGACATTTTCTTCACTGCGAGGAACCCTTATACATATTGCCCTTTTTGTGCTACACCCACTTGCCTCCCACCCTCACCCTCCTTAATCCCGAGCAACCACTAATTTGTTCTCTATTCCTGTAATTTGTCATTTCAACAGTGTCATATAAATGGAATCATATATGTGATGTCTAAAACTTGGGGCTTTTCACTCAGCATAGTTCTCTTGAGATCCACCTAAGTTGTTGCATGTATCAGTGATTCATTCATTCTTTTTTATTTCTTAGTAGTGTTCTACTCAGCAATATGGATATACCACAGTTTAACAATTGAAGGACATTTGCGTGGCTTCCAGTTTTATCTGTTATTAATAAAGCTGCCATGAACATTCATGTACATATTTTTCTGAGAATATGAGTTTTTGCTCCTCTGAAATAAATACCAAAGGGTACAGTTGCTGAATTTTATGGTAATCTTGTATTTGGTTTTCTAAGAAACTGCCATACTGTTTCCAAAGTGGTTGTACCATTTTATTTTCCCACCAGCAACACATGGCTGATCTAGTTTCTCCACACTCTCACCAGCATTTGGTGTGGTCACTGTTTTTTATTTTTGACATTTTGATAGGTGTAGAGTGGCATCTGACTGTGGTTTTAATTCCATTTCCCTAATGACTAATAGTGTTAAATAGCTTTTCATGTGCTTATTTGCCATTGCTATATGCTCTTCAGTCAAATCTCTGTTCATATCTTTTGTCCATTTTCTCGCTGGGTTATTTGGTTTTCACTGTTGGATTTTGAGAGTTCTTTATATAATCTAGATAAAATTCCTTTCTTAGATACGTGGTTTATAAATATTTTCCCCCAGTCTGTAGCTAGTTTTCTTTTTAAGCTCTTCAGTCACTATTTTGAAGAGCATGCAATTTTTGTTGTGATGAGGTTTAATTTTTCAATTTTTCCTGTTATGAACTATATGCTTCTGGTGTCAAGTTTAAGAACACTTTGCATAGCCTTAGATCCTAAAGATTTTGTCCTGTTTTTTTCCTAGAAGTTTTACATTTAAGTTTGTGATCCATTTTTAATTAACTTTTATATGAGATAACGAGTTTTAGGTGTAAGGTCCCTTTTTTACCTTTGTATATCCAGTATCACATCTTTATCAAAAATCAGTTGGGCATGTTTGTTTATGAAGGTCTGTTTCTGGGTTCTCTATTCTATTCTGTTATTCCATGTGTTTACCCCTCTGCCAGTACCACAACTATAGCTATAGATTAGGACTTTATATTGGGTAGGCAGTCCCTGATTTTTGTACAAATGATTAATGTTCTGAGGTACTAAAAGGTTGTCAGTTCAAGTGCACCCAGACTCCTCAAAAGAGAGACCTGGTGATCTACTTCTGAAACATGAGCCATTGAAAACCCTATGAGTAGTTTTACTCTGACACACGTCAGATTGGCCTGAGTCACAGTTGTCTAGACAGCAACTGGTAATATATTTTATTTCAAGATTGTTAGAACAGTTCTAGGTCCTATAGCCTTCCCATATAAATTTTGACATTAGTTTGTGTCTCTACAAAAAAGACCTACTGACAATTTTTATATGAATGCATTAAACCTAAAGGTCAATTTAGGGAGAACTGATATCTTTACCGTATCGTGACTTCCAGTTCATGAACTTTGTATGTTTTTCTGTTTATTTAGGTATTTTTTTTATTTCTTCATCAGCATTTTGTAATTTTCAGCATGCAGATTCTATACATACTTGTTAAGTTTACGCTTGATTTTTTTCCTTTGGAGTAACAGTGTCATTGCGTTTTTAATTTTGTTTTCACATGTTTGTTGTTCGTATATAGAATAAGGATTTTCATGCATTGATTTTATATCCTGTGATCTTGGTAAACTCACTTATTATTGCAGATTCCTTGGGATGTTCTGTGTAGATAGTTGTATTATCTGCAAATAAAGATAGTTTTATTTCTTCCTTTCCAATCTGTATGCCTTATTTCCTTTCCTTGCTTTATTGCAATAGCTAGAACTTCCAGTCCTGTGTTGAATAACAGTAGTAAGAGTGAGCATTCTTGCCTTTTTCCAGTTTTTACAGAGAAAATATTTAGTCTTTCATTGTTAAGTATATTATTAGCTGTTGTTTTTTCTAGATGCTTATGGGTTTGCCATGACTTGAAATAGACTCAACAGTAACTTAACATTTATCAACCTAGTTTACTGTGAGTTTTTGTCCTGAATGAGTGTTGGATTTTGTCAAATACTTTTTCTGCATTGATTGATGAGATCATACGATTTTTCTTCTTTAGCCTGTTGATATGGTGGATTCCAATAATTGATTTTTGAATGTTAAACCCGCCTTGCATGCCTGGAATAAATCTAATTTGGTCAAAGTATATAATTCTTTTTCCACATTGCTGGATTTGATTGGCTAATTTTTTTGTTAAAGAATTTTTTTAGGTCTATGTTTATGGGAGATACTAGTCTATAGTTGTTTTGTTTCAGTTTGTTTTGGGTACTGTCTTACTCTGGTTTTGATTTCAGGGTATACAGACCTCTTAAAATGAGGTAGGAAGTATACCTTCTTTTTTGATTTTCTGGAAAATGGTGTAAAATATTGTAAATTCATCTTAAATATTTGGTAGAGTTCTTCCATGAGACCATCTAGGCTTGGAGATTTCTTTTTCAGGAACTTTTAAATTACAGATTTGGTTCTTCAATGGCTAAGGGACTACTAAGATTATCTGTTACATTTTGATAGTTTGTAGTTTTTAAGACATTAGTCCATTGTTGTCAAATTTGTGAGTGTAAAGTTGTTCATAGTATTTCTTATTCTCCTCTTAGTAGCTGTTACTCCCCTGTTGGGTAGAATGTTTTATCTATGTGAGTTAAATCAGCATACTCAGCTTGCATCCAAAAAGCAAGGAGGTAGGATGGAAGATCATCTTCCCACTGTGCACTGATGTGAAGGGGTATGATATTTCCGTTGTTGTTTGGTTGGAATAGGCCAAATATTGCCAAAAAGGTTTTCTATTGTTAGGCCACTCTCTTCTTGATACTATGGTAGGGAACATAGGCTTTTCTTGGATCTTTTTTTTTTCTGTTCCTGTTGATGGTTCTGGATTAGGGGCATCTTGCAGCACATTGTTCAGGATATATGGGAACCAATAAGGAAACCTCGTAAGGAGGACGGGGCGATCTGCTTCTCTAGTGATACTGCTTCGGAAACCCAAGGAGGGGTTTCTATGAGTCTGATCCGACTTGACAGCAGTGAGTTTGGTTTGGTTTTTTGGTAGGGTTTTTGCCACCCCGTGGTTCCTCAAGTCTCAAGGTTCTGTGGCAGCCCATGCCTTCTTGTTCTACCTTTCAGAGATTTCCTGTGCTTGTTTGTTGTGTTATGTTCAGGGTTTTTAGCTGTAAGGAGGAAGCAGGGATTGGAAAAAATGGCCTGCCTTTATGTTGGCAGAACCAGAGGTCCCCATAGCATCTCACATGATTTTTGACTTGGACATGTGTGATTGAAGCAATTAAAGAATAATAGAAAGTGTTACCAGGTCTAAAAAATGTGCCACTTTCAGAAGAAGGATTACTGAGTGTATGTATGTAGTTAGATTTACAGCTTCAAAATAGAATATCCTTCCCCCCCCCAAAAAAAAAAAAAGAAAAAACTCACTGCTGTCATGTCTAATTCTGACTTATAGTGACTCTGTAGGACATGCTACAACTACCCTGTAGGGTTTCTAAGGCTATCTTTCTCCCACAGAGAGACTGAGGGATTTGAACTGCAAACCTTTTGGTTAGCTGCCAGGTGCTTTAACCACTGCACAACCAGGGCTCCTAAAATAAAATATACCCCTCTTTTATGAGATTTTTGACAAAAGTGATAGTTGTAAAATCAAGTTCTGTGGCATGGAGGAAGAGCCATGTCAGCAGTAACAAAATGACAGCATTTTGTACCTTTTTCATGAAAGCACCAGGCAAGAAATCCTGGGTCTAATGATGTTTGAAGAAAGTAGATGTCAGCTGAAGTTCTTCAGATTCTTGAAGGACAGTGTAAGAGCATTTAAGGTGGGTTCTTGTGTGTTTGTTTGTTTGTTTTCAAACACCCGTTTGTCCATTGCTGTTGCCTTAATTTTTAATTTTTAATTTAATTCAGTGTGACCCATGGACATGATTTTAAAAAGTAAATGCTACTACTACAAAACTTGATTCCTCACCAATTCTTTTTCTATTCCTAATTCTTGTTGCACAACCCTAAATCACCTCTTCAACTCTTACCTGTTTCTTCTGTTATTAACTTCATTTTGTAAGTAACAACTTATACTCCTTTGAATTGTCACTAAGTTGAAGATTTGCCATTTAAATATGTTGCCATTTTGAAATAGTAAAAGCAAAATGATCAGGAGTTGCTTTGAAATAGTATTCATGACAGGAAAACCTCTCATAGTGGGTTAAACATAGCACATCCAAGGACCTTTAAACAAAAGCCAATGGTTTGTCCCAGGCCTGCCATTCCATGATAGGGCTTTAATTAGCACCCAGTGTGGTGCCTGTGCTTGGTGGAAGATGAAACATAATTGCCATCTGGTACAGGCTACAAACAGAGAATTTATTTCTTAGCATGTTTTGTGATGATGAAATGCAAACTCATTTCAAAGCTCATCCCCACTTCAGAAGCTACTTTAATGGGAAGTGATTTTCTGACCTTTTTTCTCTCCTTCCGTTTTTCCTAAGATTGAAAAACACTTGATTAAATTTTTATGTGGTTTAAAAAGCTCAGCTTATTAAACTTTAATAAGAAAGTGGCAGCCACTGGACAAGCTGAATGCTTTGTCTATTTTAAGAAAAGCCAGAACTATTAGCAAAGAAGAAACAGTGAGTTTGAGAAGAGACTTCCATTTTCTCCCACAAATTATCACCGTGAAGCAGTTTTTTCTACAGAATATGGTACCAAGGAGAGCACTCACTGTAAATAACTTTCTAAGCACAGTGTAATATGTTCATAATTGAGAGCATTTTACCTGTGAAATTAGAAGGATGTCTTTGGTTCTTTGGTTTACTAGTAAGGCTGTCTGTGGTGTGACTTCCCTGAAAAACTATTAAAATGCATTGTTTAGTTGTAAATAGCTCACATGATGAGTGACAGTAAACTTAAATGTCACCTTTTAATAACTCTGATAGTTATTTCACACAGGAGGATAAATTTTGATGTGTTTATATCAAAAGGGTTACTACTAAGGTTTTTCCGAAAAAATGTAAACTTTTTTAACAGTGACATGGTTAATATAAGGAGCTCTGGTGGTGCCTAAGTTATTTGACTGCTAATCAGAAGGTTGGCAGTTCAAACCCACCTACTGCTCTGTGGAAGAAAGATGGGGCAGTTGACTTCCATAAAGATTTACTGCCTTGGAAACTCTATGGCAGTGGGTATGGTTTATAGTGCATGTTTAGTACCAAAGTAGTCAAATTTTATTCCTAAAATCAAGGAATAAAATGATTGTTTTACTGTTGAGGAATAGGGCAGATGTGAAAAAGTCCACAGCCTAGTGGACTCGTCTCAGTTTAGAATGTCTTATCAAAATTTCCATCCAATATGTAAAAATGCATACAATTTCTAAGGAAGTTTCTGAAATTAAACATGCTTTTATTGCCTATTTTTACTTTGGAAAGTCATTGAGTAGCATGTCAGAGTGTGGAAGAACATCGAATGTTTCTGTGTTAGAGGAAGGGTGATAATATGAGTGTATACAGTTAATCTTTGAAAGGTAGTGAGTTCAAAGATTTTTCTTTACAAATAAAAAAATACACACTGTGTATATTGCTAAAATTTTTTCTTCTTGAGAAAGATTTCATGGTCAAAAGAAGCAGACTTTTTTTGGTATTGCTGGATGGTAGAATGAATGTTGCTTCTTGTGTTTATTAGGGAGTAACAATTCCAGAAGAATTGGAAAAGGAGAATAGATGTTTGAGCTGAGAGTGTATTATTTTAGCACATTTTAATATACTACAATTATTTTAGCACATTTTAATATACTACAAATACTCTGGTATCTTCTTTTTCATGTCCTTGCTATTATGACCAATTTACATAAATGAGTACACTCCATATACAGAGACTGTATGCCTTCCAAACGTTGTACAGCAAGAGCTTGAGATTTTATTTTTTAGCACAAAATATGCTCTTCAGGTCAGAGTGTTTTTAGGACATTCCTTTCTACATCCCTGAGTTTTAGCATGGGGCCTGGGTATCACACTGATTCAGTAAAGGTTTAAATGAATTAAGGAATGAGCTTACAGTCTATTTGGAAAGACAGACAACTGTGCATCTAATCAAACTACTGTGTAGTTTAAGTTATTCTTCTTGGGCAGGGTGCTTGTACCCTAGTGGAGTGAAAAACATTTCGTGGAGGAAGTAGTAACATTTGAGCTCAATTTTAAAGGATGATTAAGATCTCATCAGACAGAGATAGGGAAGAAAGTTTTGCAAAGAGGTTATTTTCTACAGAGCCACAGAGAGAGAAAGGAGAACTTAGTAGCTGGGACGTTGGGAAAATTGGGGAAGATTCTGGGGACTGTGAACTGATAGTGGAAGAATAAATTGAAACTAGAACTTGAAGGGCTTCTTCGATCATATACTGAAAAGTTAAGACTTTATTCTCCAGGCAGGCAGGAGTCATTAGGTTTTTTCATGGGAGGAGAGGTCATGTAATAGTTTTTTAGGATGGAAAGGGCTGAAGGGAGTGGAACTATTGAAGAGGAAAATAATGAAGAATAACAGATAATATTAATAAGCAAGGTTACATAGGGAGCTAGAGGGCAGGGATCAGGATTAACTGGAAAAGTGTTAGGGGGCTTCTTATGAGTCAAAAAGGAAAAAATGTGGTAGTGATGAAAGAGACTACAAGTACAGTTTCAACAAGAGAAAAATTATGTTCACAGCATCTGGATTTTGACAATGTTTAAAAAAAGAAAACCCTACAGTATGTCTGATTCTATTTTGTAGGTGAGTTCAGATTACTAAAAGTGAGAGATCTGAGATGAATTTCATTAAAGTGACCTGTCCCCAATATAGTATGAACCATCTGGCATGTGGTCATTGACTTGCCTTTGAACAGATTATTCTGTTAGATTAACTGTATGAGTTGTTTTAAATCATTTTCTACCAATGTAAAGCATTTTGACACTTTGCATCTAAATACAGAATACAGGCAGTCCCCTGGGGGGTTCTGAACATTGGACTTAGGTCTGACATATGGACAACTCCCACTTACCCTTTAAACCGTTCTGTCATGGCCAATGAAGCAAAACAGAAGCAGACCTGAAGTTTTACAATTTGGCAGATTTAGCATGGTACCCAAATGGAAAAAGTACTGATTGAAGCCCTGGAATGGGAGACTCATAAGAGGCATATGCTCTTTCAGGAGCCTGATGCATGAGATTGGATTATTGGCAGGACTGTACGAGAGCACTACACATTCAAAGTGGTACGGTTGGCTACGATTTTTGAGTAGGGCACCACCATCTTTGAGCAGGGTAGCGCTGCTTTGGGCTGTGCCCACAATCTAAAGGCAAGAGATTTGATTGCTGTGTAACACATATGCTGCCCTTCTTCTGTAAGAGGGAGATTAAGTTTCTAGCAAAGCTTCAGTCTATAATTTTTCCCATTCTGGCTATCTTTCTGGTTCACCATAACTTTAAACATTTGCACCTGTTCCAGTGACACTTCCTTGGCCGTGACTGAACCAGGCAGGACTGGTTTGAAGCCCTGACCAAAAAAAAAAAAAAAATTTTTTTTAAACTTTTTGTTGTGACTTGGTTTAGAAGATTTAGAGAACAAATCAGTTTTCTATTCAGCAATTCATCTATGTTCTGTTTCATATCACTGATTACAGTCCCTGAATGTAGTATCACTCATCTCTCTTCCTCCCTGTGTTTCCTGTTCCATTCCTCCTCTTTTTCTAACCCTTCCTGCTTTCTAAACTTGTCCTTGGGCAAATGCTGCACTTTTGATCTCAAATGGTTGATTGTTCTAAGGAGTCCATGCCTTCCTAATGTTACTTTTCATCTTATAGACTGTCTGACAAATTCTTAAAGACACACTTAGGAACTAATTGTGCATAACCTGAGGGCTGCATGTAATCTTAAAATTAGTATTATTGGTAAATTTGACTAAGTGAAATAAGATGACCTGACAAAATCTTTTCATATTCTGTAACAGTGTCTTACAGTTGCCATAATGCAAATACCACAAGTGGGTGTCTTTAAGAAACAGAAATTTATTTTTCTTACAGTTCTAGGGGTTAAAAGTTCAAATCAGAGTAATGACTGTGTCAGTTTCTTCTGTGAGCCTCTCTCCTAGTTTCTGGAGTTGGCCGACAATCATTGACATTCCTTTGCTTTTGGACAGTCTTCCCATGTCATCTGTCTTCCTCTATGTGCGTGACTGTATCTATTTTGCTATTTTCATAACTTTTTATAAGTGATTAGGTTTAGGTTCCACCTTATACTGATGTGCTCTCAACTTACTAATTACATTAGATGTCATCATGTGAGATGATTATATTGGAGCCCCTGGGTGGTGCAGACAGTTAACACATTTGGCTGCTGATGGAAAGGTTGGCAATTCAGGTCCATCCAGAGGTGCCTTGGCAAAAAGTCTTGAGAATCTACTTCTGAAAAGTCAGTCATTGGAGGCACTCTGGAGCACAGTTCTACTCTGAGACCCATGGGATTACCCTGAGTTGGAGTCAACAGCAGCTAGCAAATCTATTACATTTGGTTACATTATGCAAGTAATTTGCTCTACCCAAGGCCAACAGATTGAATCACATGTGACTGTTCCATGGCAACAACTAGACTAGCATTTGACCAAACAACTGGGAGCCATATACCTACTCCATACTTACTGAGTATCTCGTTATCTGACATTTTGCATCTGCAACAATAGTAAAAAAAACCTACTAACCAACCATTTTTCACATTAATGATGTATGTCTGGCAGTACGGAACACCAAGGGGCAAGGCAAAAGTAACACTGGCTGTGATGGTTAAGATTATGTGTCACCTTGGCTGGGACAGGATTCTCAGTGGCTTCATAGTTATGTAATGATGTTGTTATCTTCCATTTTCATATAACACTGATTTTCACATAAAACCTGGTATTTTGGAACTTAACCATATCGATAAGTGAGGAGTGCGTGCAGTTGAAAATGATAGTAGTCACGACATACAGGAAGTTTTCAAGCATTTTACAATGGGAAAAGAACTGGATTAGAAAAGAGACCTAAGATTCTAGTCTCAGCACTTTTACTAACTTCAGTTCTCTGTAGGGCTTGGTTTTTTCTTTTGTAATATCATGAAATGGAAAAAATGAAACAAATGACAAGATGAAAGAGCTAAACAGAAGATTTCAAAGAGCAGCTCAAGAAGACAAAGTTCGTTATTATAATGAAACATGCAAAGACCTGGAGTTAGAAAACCAAAAGGGAAGAACACACTCAGCATTTCTCAAGCTGAAAGAACTGAAGAGGAATTTAAGGCTCAAGTTGCAATATTGAGAAATTGTATGGGCAACATATTGAATGATGTGGGAAATATCAAAAGAAGATAGAAGGAATACACAAAGTCACTGTACCAAAAAGAATTGGTTAATGTTCATCCATTTCAGGAGGTGGCATCAGGAACTAGTGGTATTGAAGCAATAAGTTGAAGCTGCACTGAAGGAATTGGCAAAGAACGAGGCTCCAGGAATTGACGGAATTCCCCCTTGAGATGTTTCAAGAAATGGACACTGTGCTGGGGCACTCACTTGGCTATGCCAAGAGATTTGGAAGACAGCTACCTGGCCAACTGAGTGGAAGAGAGCCATATTTGTACCCATTCCAAAGAAAGGTGATCCCACAGAACGTGGAAATTAAAACAATGTCATTAATATCACATGCAAGTAAAATCTTACTGAAGATAATTCAGAAACAGTTGCAGCAGTATATTGACAGGAAACTTCCAGAAATGCAAGCTGGATTCAGAAGAGGTTGTGGAATAAGGGATATCATTGCTGATGTTAGATGGATCTTATCTGAAAGCAAATACCAGAAACATGTTTACTTGTGTTTTATTGACTATGCAAAAGCTTTCGATTGTGTAGATCATAACAAATTATGGATAACATTGAGAAGAATGGGAATTCCAGAACACTTAATTGTACTCATGAGGAACCTGTACATAGACCAGGAGACTGTCATTCGAACATAACAAGGGGATATTGCATGGTTTAAATCAGGAAGGGAGTGTGTCAGAGTTGTATCCTTTCATCATACTTATTTAATCTGTATTGTGAGCAAATAATCTGAGAAGCTGGACTGTTTAAAGAGGAACATGGCATCAGGATTGGAGGAAGTCTCATTAACAACCTGTGATACGCAGACAGCATAATTTTGCTTGCTAAAAATGAGGATGATTTGAAGCACTTACTGATGAAGATTGAAGACTACAGTCTGCAGTATAGATTGTTGTTGTTGTTGTTGTTTGCCGTCGAGTCGGCCCCGACTCATAGCGACCCCTCCTTGGGTTTCTGAGGCAGTATCACTACGGAAGTAGGATTGCCCAACCTTCCTTCCAAGGAGTGGCTGGTGGGTTTGAACTGCCAGCCTTCTGGTTAGCAGTCAAGTGCCTTAGCCACTATGCTACCAGAGCTCCTGCAGTATAGATTACACCTCAATATAAAGAAAGCAAAAATTCCCACAACTGGACCAATAAGCAGCATTACAATAAATGGAGAAAATATTGAAGTTGTCAAAGACTTCACATTACTTAGCTCTACAATCAACACCAACGGAAGCAGCAGTCAAGACATCAGATGATGTATTGCTTAGGCAAATCTGCTGTGAAAGACCTTTTTCAGGTGCTGAAGAGCAAAGATGTCTCCTTGAAGACTAAGGTGCACCTAACCCAAGCCATGGTATTTTCAATCACCTCTTATGTGTGTGAGAGCTGGACATTGTACAAGGAAGACCGAAGAAGAGTTGATGCTTTTGAGTTGTGGTGTTGGCAAAGAATACTGAAAGTACCACTGCCAAAAGAACAAACAAATCTGCCCTGAAGAAGTGCAGCTGGAATGCTCCTTAGAAGTGAGAATGGCCAGACTTCGTCTCATTACTTTGGTCATGTTGTCAAAAGGGACCATTCCCTAGAGAAAGATATCATGCTAGGTAAAGTGGAGGGTCGATGAAGAAACCCTCAACAGGGTAGATTGATACAGTGGCTGCCATGATAGGCTCACGTATAGCAAAGATCATGAGGCTGGCACAGGACTGGGCGATATTTTATTGTATTGTACATGAAATCACTGTGATTCAGAGATGACTCGATGGCACCTAACAACAACAACAGTGACACAATGAATCCCTGTGGTTTTTGTCTAATTCTAATCTTGTAGAGTTGGGGAAGGTGAAGTTTTGTTGCCTAAGGAATAGAGCACAGTCAGAATTACAGAGATTATGAATGTGTGGATAAAGCATTATGGGAAAATGCTTTAGAAACTGGAGTTAGTAGTTTATGCTTAGTGCGTTACAAACCTGATGAAATAGAAAGAAGAATTGTGTGGGAACATTTTTTAAAACTGACAATTCCTGAAGACCCTTCAGCCCTAGTCTGACTCAGGAAGTCTGGGTATGGTCTACTTGCCAACCTTTCTGTTAGCAGCTAAACGTGATAATTGTTTGCATCACCCAGAGGCTCCAAATTACTTAATCTCTGTGCCTCGTTCTCTTCCTGTAAAATTGGGATAATGTAGTTCCTTTCTTATAAGATGATTATGAGGCTTAGAACAGTACCTGGCATGTAGTATGTACTGAATAAATCTTAGTTACTGTGAATAACATTATCGTTATATTCATATTATAATTAAATATCCCAAGTGAATTTAATGCTTTTGCCCCATGGACCACACATTCACTTAGTGGCATAGTAATTAGGTAAAAAATAGTAGTCTTTACAAAAGAAATTTGAACTTCAACTTAAACATTTGAGAGTCAGCAGGACACAAATAGTACTGAAACCAAGAGATGAAAACAGTAGCCTTTAGACTGATTTAAGTAAGAGACCAAAATCATAGCTGAGGTATACCCATCACAAAGTGGTAAAAAATATTGAGAGAGGGATTTAAAAATCGAAACAGTATTACAATGAAGGTATTTAACATATCAAACACAGAGAAAAGATATTTTTACTTTTGCCACAGGTTTTGAAAGTTCTGAAGTGAAAAGGGTGATTTGTCCAAATATTTGTGGGATATCTGTGAACTTTCCATGCATTCATTCAGCATGCTGAAGGCTTAACTCCTCCTCCACCAGCACCTGCCCTCTCCTTTCTGGTATTCTCTAACCTAAAATGATGCCCCTCCTTCACGTTTATATCTCCTAGAAAACCAACAGCCAGCTTGACTCCTTCTCTTGCCTCTTGCCTCTTGCCTCTTGCCCCTTGCCCCATGGTAGTCACTCATTAGGTTTTCTCAGTTTTACCTTCCATATCTTCCTTGACTTTGTTCCCTCCTCCCTTTCCCTACCACTGCTTGCCTAGTTCAAGTCTTGCTTATGTCTCTGAAGTTCTAGACCCTACCTGTTCTGCTACCTCCAGAATCCTGTGTCACTTACAGTCTTCTCAGGATGCCAGATGGAAACAACCTAAGAGCCCATCAGTGGATGAATGGATAAACAAACTATGGTACATACACACAGTGGAATACTTTGCAACGTTAAAGAGTAATGATGAATCCACAAAACATCTTGAAACATGGATGAACCTGCAGAACATTATGCTGAATGAAATAAGTCAGTCACAAGTGGACAAATATTGTTGTATGAGACCACTATTATAAAAAGTTAAGAAAAGGTTTATACATAGAAAGAAAGATAGTTATCAGGGATAGGATGTGGAGAGAGGGAAAAATCACTAATTAGATAGTAGACATGCACCAATTTGGGTGAAAGGAAAGAGGGGAGGCCAGCACAACATAACCACGGTATAGGAAGGCACTGGGAGGTAAGCAAGAGTAAAAGGCAACAGTGGTAAATACTGTGACATACACAATCCTGCAGTAACATTAATAAAAAAACAGTAATTTAGAAGCAAATACATGGGTAGATATGTAAGCTGAATAGGTGTGAGATGATATATGGAAGTACACCCATGACCATATGTAGGTTTCCTAGAAGTTATTTCCACTCCTTGGAAGGAAGGTTGGGCAATCTACTTCCATAGTGATACTGCCTCGGAAACCGAAGGAGGGGTCGCTATGAGTCACACCTGACTCAAAGGCAGTGGGTTTGGTTTTAGAAGTTATTTCTACATACGTATTTGTATGTGCTGTAAATACATCTAGTCATGTAGTAGAGCATACAGGGGGCAAAGTTATGTAAACTTTTAGCCATAACCAAAAATCTTGAGGTACTGAGTCACTGGCCTTGAGGGCTTAGGACCACAGTCTCAGAGGGCATCTAGGTCAATTGGCGTAACAGTCCACAAAGACAATGTTATACAGTCTACTTTGTTGAGTATCAACTGGGGTCTTAAAAGCTTGTGATCAGCCATCTATTGGTCTCTTCCCATCCGGGGCAAAGAATGGTGAAGAAAATCAGCAACTCAAGAAAACCATTAGTCCAGGACTACACGAACCACAGCCTCCGCTAGCCTGAAACCAGGAAAGCTATATGGTGACCAGCTACCACTATTGGCATCACAGTAGAAGGTCCTACACAGAGTAGGAAAAAAATATAGAACAAAATTCAAAATCATAAAAAAAACTATAGTCTGATAGAGACTGATGGAACCCCCAAGCCTATGGCCCGTAGGCACCCTTGAAACCTAAAACCTGAAACCTCCTTTGAAGATCACCTTTCAGCGAAACAATAGATCGGTAAAGTGAACAATAACACCCGTGAGGAATATGCTCCTAAGAATAATCAACCATAGGAGACTGTTAAGGACGGCATTTGCCCAAAAACAAAATTCACAAGGTAGGAAGGGGCAGGGAAGATGGGTGAACGAAAACAGGGAACCCAGGGAGGAAGTGGAAAGGGCTGTTACATTGAGGAGATTGCAGCTGATGTCATGAAACAAAATTGTTGAATGGGAAACTAACTAGCTCTGTAAAATTCCACCCAAGTCACAATAAAATTTCACACACACACACACAAACAAAAAAAACAGAGCAACTAGGATGGCAAGAAGAAAAACCCACCGCCAGAATATTTAGTGATACCAGGTAACAGAATGTATCCAAGAGCTCCATAAAAGGAGTGGGTTGGGCCAGACTACCAACAGCAGCAAGACCTGCGCATAGTTCCAAGGGGTATATCCAATGGAAATAAGAGTAATTCTGATGGTTCTGAGAACCAGAAAACCTAGAAACTGGCCACAAATACGTACTTTCAAAAGCAGAGGGTTTCACCCTAAAGGGAAAACATCAGCAGATGGATGACAACAACTGATGACATTGAGGGATGGCACCATAGACTCTTATTAGTATTTGTAAGCAAGTGAAGGAAAGACTATGGATACCCACTAAGGGACCTCAGGAAGAACAGAATATTCTGGGCTGCCCTAAGCCCTTGATGTAATCAGTAGCACGCACATAACCGCACCCCAACACATACTCCCATCCCACACACAACATTCAGCCTGAAAGCCAGCATCCTACTTACTGGATAAATATGTAAACATTTCCATTAAACTCAGAACAAAACAAATTGTGCTAGAGGTATCAGTCCATGTAGTTAGGTAAGAGAAAGCATTAAGAGGCATAAAAATTGAAAAAGTATTTCTATTTTTAGATGTGATTGTCCATCTGAGAACCCCAAAAGAACCTATAGTTCTATATTACTATTACTAATGAAAAAAAATATATTTTTTAGAGGAACCATATATAAAATTAGTATACAGAAATCATCAGAAGATAAGTAGAAGGGAAGGCATCATTTACAACTATATGGATGGATAGATAAGTAGGTAGATAGATAACTAGGTATGAATTTAGCAAAAACTGTTAAGAGGAAAACTACAGAAGCCTCCTGAAAGACAAAAGAGTGTACTTAAAGAAATGAAAAAGACAGACCATGTTCCTGTTGATTGCATCATTAAATATAATAAAAATATCACTAAGTTTAACTTGATCCCGATAAAAATACCTTCAGATATTTTTCTGGATCTAGAAAAGGTAATTATAAAATTCATACGGAAGAATAAGAATAGCCCATTGTGGAGGGTGGGAAGAAGCAATGAGGGATGGCTGGCCACACAGCGTTTTATAATGCATAGTAAATTCTCTCTATTGAAAAAGTGTATGGCAGGGATCTCAGTGCCATTGACAGAGAAGAAAAAAAGAGAGTATGGTATTTGCCCATGAATAAACAGACTAGTAGAACAAAACAGAAAATCCAAGAATAGACACAACACACAAGGAAATGTAGTACAGTATATAATAAAAAGTGTAATCTTAAATCAGAAGGGAAAAATGGGCTTTTTAATAAGTGGTTGTGGACAACTGGAATCCCACATGGAAAAAGACAAAATCAGATGTATTCCTAACAGTGTACACCAGAATAAATTCCAAATGAATCAGATTTAAATATAAACAATAACACTGTAAGTACTAGAAGAAAATACGGGATAAAAATTTACCTATAATGGAGAGCATGGAAAATTAGGAATTCATTTTTAGCAGCAATAAGAAAATGATTGACTGTACTAAAAACATTTTAAAGGAAATGAAGCCCTAAGCAAACTTAAAAGATGACTAACTGAAAAAAAAAAAAAAAGTACTTAGAATTCATGTTACAGACAAAGGGCTAATGTCTGATACACACAGAAAACTGAGGACTTCACAGAAAAACCAGGGAAACAATGAAAACAGTTCACTAAAAACAAATGTAAATGGTCTTTACCACAAAAACCAAACTCACTGCCATCAAGTCGGATCCGACTCATAGCGACCCCTCGTTGGTTTCCAAGGCAGTATTACGACAGAAGTAGATTGCCCAACCTTCCTTCCGAGAAGTGGCTAGTGGGTTTGAACCTTAGCAGTCAGATACCTTAGGCACTATGCCACCAGAGCTCCTAAATGGTCTTTAAAATGTTTTTTTTAGAAATAAAATATTTGTTTTTAAAAAATAAGTAGGAACTCTGGTGGAGTAGTGGGCAAGACAGTTGGCTGCCATCCAGAAGGTCAGCAATTCAAACCCAACAGCTGTTCTGTGGGAGGAAGATGAAGCAATCTACTTCTGTAAAAATTTGCAGCCTAGAAACCCAATGGGGGTTGCAATGAGTCAGAATCGACTCGAGGGCAGTGAGTTTTATTTCCCCCTCACACGTACACACATATTAAGTTAATGTGAATTAAAACCATGCTGAGGACTATTTTAATCAATTAGTTTGGGGAAAAAAAATGTTTGACAACATACTCTCCTGTCAGGGTTGCAGGGAAACGACTTTCTAATACATTGAAGATAGGAATGGAAAGTGGCTTAGTTCCTATGGGAGGAAAGTGTGTATTTGTAATATGTAGCAGAATTGCACATGATTTGTCTTGGTCAGATCCATAAGACTACTCATTGTGAAATTATTCATAATGGCAAATGACTTGAGATACCCAGATAGCAATCAAAAGAAACTAGTACACTACATAAGGAAATACTCTGATGCAGTGGAGTAGGATACAACTAGGAAAAAGAAGAAGTTCTAAAGACCTGTAGACTGCTATGAAGTGATCTCTGCAATGTATTGTTAAGGGGGAGAAAGCAAGATGCAGAACAGTGTTCATGTACTAGTTCAAGAAAGAGAGGAACTATTAGAATACATTCATGCTTTCAAGGATGTAGATATATATAGGTATATATACCTATACAAAAAAAACAACAAACTCACTGCCATCAAGTCGATTCGACTCATGGCGACCCTTCCTTCAGTTTTCAAGGCAGTATCTTTACGTAAATAGATAACCCAGTCTTCCTTCCAAAGAGTGGCTGGTGGGTTTGAATTGCCAGCCTTCTGGTTAACAGTCAAATGCCTTAGGCACTATGCCAGAGCTCCCATATACACTTGTATGCATATATTTTTTTTTCAAAAAGTAAACAACATAAATGTCATTGTTGTTAGGTGCTGTTGAGTTGGCTTTGATTCATAGCGATCCTGTGTATAACAGAACAAAACACAGCTGGGTCCTATGCCAGCCTCACCCTTTTTGCTGTACTTGAGCCCATCATTGCAGCCACTGTGTCAGTCCATCTCATTGAGGGTCTTTGCCTGTTTCGCTGATCTTCCACTTCTTAAAGATCTTAAGATCTTAAAGTGGTCTTCCATTTTAAGTGTTCTGATTACCTAGTGCCACTCTAACGGAAAATACCACACACGGGATGGCCTTAACAACAGGAGTTTATTCTCTTACAGTTTGGAGGCTTTAAGTCCAAGTTCAAAGTGCCAGGCTCTAGGGGTTGGGTGAAAGCCCCTCAACGTTGGGTTCACCTCTGCCTTCTGCTCATGGCCCACAGAAGCTAGAGGCATCTCTTCGCTCAGCTGCTGGCTGCTGAGGCTGCCAAGCCCAAGGTTGACAAGTAAAAGGGCACAGTCCCAATATTACCAAATCACACGGCAGGCCATTAATTCAAGTCCATTGTTAAGTCCCAAGGTCAGCAGAGCATGGCAGGCTGCTGAACAACAACGTGGCTGCATGCATGGTTCAAGGTGCCATAAGCTAGAGACCATTCCCAAAGCTGCTGGTTATATATGCCACTACTCAGCTGCTCACAGTAGATTCCACCATGGAATTGATTACCAGTCTCATGGTGGGGAATACTACATCTGGCTGCCCAGCCACTCAACCAGGCCTAGTCAATTTGACAAAGGAACATAACCACTACACCAAGCATGATCTCTTTCTCAAGGGAATGGTCCCTCCTGACAACATGATCAAAGTAGATAAGATGAAGTCTTGCCATTCTTACTTCCAAGGAGTATTCCAGCTGCACTTCTTCCAAGACAGATTAGTTAGTTCTTCTGGCAGTCCATGGTACTTTCAGAATTCTTTGCCAACACCATAAATCTGAAGCATCAACTCTTCTTCAGTCTTCTTTATTCAGTGCTCTGCTTTCACATGCATATGAGGCTGTTGAAAATACCATGGCTTGGGTTAGGTGTACCTTAGTCTTCAAAGAGACATCTTTGCTCTTCAGCACTTTAAAGAGGCCTTTTCATGGAACATTTGCTTAGTGCAGAATGACGTCTGATTTCTTGACTGCTGCTTCCACTGGTGTTGATTGTGGAACCAAGTAATACAAAGTCTTTGACAACTTCAGTCTTTTCTTCATTTATCATGATGCTGCTTAATTGGTCCAATTGTGAGGATTTTCATTTTCTTTATGTTAAGGTGTAGTCTGTACTGCAGGCTGCAGTCTTTAATCTTCATCAGTAAGTGCTTAAAGACATCTTCACTTTCAGCAAGCAAGGTTGTGTCATCTGCATATCACCAGTTGTTAATGATTCTTTCTCCAATCCTGATGCCTCATTCTTCATCATATACTGCACCTGCTCAGATTATTTGCTCAGCACACAGATTGAATAAATATGGTGAAGGGATACAACCCTGACTCTCACCCTTCCTGATTTTGAACCATGCAGTATCCCTTTGTACTGTCTGAATGACGGCCTTCTGGTAAATGTACAGGCTCCTCATGAGCACAGTTAAGTGTTCTAGAATTCCCATTCTTCTCAGTGTTATCCATAATTTTTTATGATCCACACAGTCAAATGCTTTTACATAATCAGTAAAACACAAGTAAACATCTTTCTGGTATTCTTTGCTTTCAGTCAAGATCCATCTGACATCTGCAATGATATCCGTTGTTCTCCATTCTCTTCTGAATCCAATTTGCATTCCTGGAAGTTCCCTGTCAGTATTCTGCTGCAACCATTTTTTAATTATCTTCAGCAAGATTTTACTTGTGTGCGATACTAATGATATCGTTCGGTAATTTCCACAGTCTGTGGGATCACTCTTCTTTGGAATGGGTACATATATGGCTCTCTTCCAGGCAGTTGGCCAGGTAGCTGTCTTCCATATTTCTTGGCATAGACGAGTAAGTGCCTCCAGTGAAGCATGCATTTGTTGAAACATCTGAATGGGTATTCTATCACTTCCTGGAGCCTTGTTTTTCACCAATTCCTTCAATGCAGCTTCGACTTCTTCCTTTAATACCATTGGTTCTTGATCATATACCACCTCCTGAAATAGACGAACATCGACCAGTTCTTTTTTGTACAGTGACTCTGTATAGTCCTTCCATCTTCTTTTCATGTTTCCTGCATCATTCAATATTTTGCACATAGAACCTTTCAGTATTGGAACTCGAAGCTTGAATTTTTTCTTCAGTTTTTTCAGCTTGAGAAATGCCAGGTGTATTCTTCCCTTTTGGTTTTCTAACTCCGAGTCCTTGCATATTCCATTATAATAATTGACTTTGTCTTCTCGAGCTGCTTTTTGAAATCATCTGTTCAGCTCTTTTATCTTGTCATTTCTTCCATTTGCTTTAGCTTCTCTCTATTAAAAAGCCAGTTTCAGAGTTTCTTGTGTCATTTATTTTGGTCTTTTCTTCCTTTTGTCTTCTTAATGACCTTTTGCTTTCTTCATGTGTGGTGTTCTTGAGGTCATCCATCCCACAATTCATACGGTTTTTGACCATTGTTGTTTAATGCATCAAGTCTGTTCTTCAGATGGTCTCTGAATTCAGGTGGGATATAAGCAAGGTCATATTTTGGCTCCTATGGACTTGTTTTAATTATCTTCAGCTTCAACTTGAACTTGCATATGAGCAGTTGATGGTCTATCTGTTCCACAAGCAGCTTCTGGCCTTGTTTTGGCTGAAGATACTGAGTTTCTCCATCACTTCTTTCCACAGACATAGTCTGTCTGACTCCTGTGTACTCAATCTGGTGAAGTCCATGTGTATATCCCCCGTTTATGTTGTCAAAAAAAGGTATTTGCAATGAATAAGTTGTTAATCTTGCAAAATTCTATCATGTGATCTCTGGTGTCATTTCTATCACCAAGGCCATATTTTCCTACTACCAGTGATCTGTCTGTTTCCACCCTTCACATTCCAATCACCAGTAATAATCAATATATCTTGATTGCAAGTTTGGTTAATTTCAGACCACAGAAGTTGGCAAAAGTCTTCAATTTCCTCGTCTTTGGCTTTGGTAGTTGGTGTGTAAATTTGAATAATAGTATTAAGTGGTCCTCCTTGTAGGCGTATGGATATAATCCTATCACAGCATTGTACTTCAGGGTAGATCTTGAAACATTCTTTGTGATGTTGAATGCTATACCATTCTGTTTCAATTTGTCATTCCCAGCATAGTAGATCAGATGGTTGTCTAATTCAAAACCAGTTGATTTCAGCTCACTAATACCTACGATATTGATCTTTATGTGTACAATTTCATTTTTCATACCTTCCAATTTTCCTAGATTCATACTTCATACATTACATGATCCGATTACTAATGAATGTTTACAGCTGTTTCTTCCCCCTTTTGAGTCGTTCCACATCAGCAAATGGAGGTCCTGAAAGCTTTACTCCATCTGCATCATTAAAGTCAGCTCTACTCTGAGGTGGCAGCTCTTCCCCAGTCATATTTTAAATGCCTTCTGACCTGAGGAACTCATCTTCTGGCACTATATCAGACAGTGTTTCAGGGCTATTCATAAAGTTTTCCAGTACTATATTAGACAGTGTTTCACGGATATTCATAAGGTTTTCACTGGCCAATTCTTTGAGAAATGGGTGGCCCCTTCATCTTCCAAGTCTATCTTACGCTGGAAACTCCACTGAAACCTGTCCACTGTGGGTGACCCTGCTGGTATTCGACATACTAGTGTCAAAGCCTCCAACGTCACAGCAGTACACAAGCTACCACAGTACAACAAATTGGCATAGGAGTGGTGGGTTGTTATTGTTAGGTGCCATCAAGTTGGCTCTAACTTATAGCAACACTGTGTACAACAGAACAAAACACAGCCTGGTCATGTGCCATCCTCACAGTCCTTTGTGTATTTGAACCCATTGTTGCAGCCACTGTGTCAGTCCATCTTGTTGAGGGTCTTCCTCTTTTTCACTGACCCTCTACTTTACCAAGTATGGTATCTTTCTCCAAGTAATGGTCCCTTCTGACAACATGGCCAAAGTAGGTGAGATGAAGTCTGGACATTCTCGCTTTCAAGGAGCATTCATTTTGGCTGTACTTCTTCCAGGACAGAGGTGATTGTTTTTCTGATAGTTTATGGTATTTTCAGTATTCTTCCACAACACTACAATTCAAAAGTATCAACTCTTTGGTCTTCTGTATTCATTGTGCAGTTTTCATATGCATATGGCTTGGATTAGGTGCATCTTAGTCTTCAGAATGACAGCTTTGCTTCTTAATACTTTAAAGCAGTATTTTGCAGCAGACTTGCCCAGTACAGTACAACATCTGATTTCTTGACTGCTGTTTCCGTGGGTGTTGGTTGTGGATCCAAGTAAAATAAAATCCCTGACAACTTCAATCTTTTCTCCATTTATCGTGATGTTGCTTATTCATCCAGTTTTGAGAATTTTTGTTTTCTTTAGGTTGAAGTGTAATCCATACTGAAGACTGTAGTCTTTGATCTTCATCATTAAGTGCTTCAGGCCCTCCTTACTTTCAGCAGATTGTTAATGAGTCTTCCTCCAGTCCTAATCTACATTCTTCTTCATGTAGCTTCTCAGATTATTTGCTCAGCATATAGATTGAATAAGTATGCTGAAAGGAAACAGCTCTGACCCACACCTTTCCTGATTTTAAACTATGTTTAAGCCCTTGTTCTGTTCAAATGTGTACAGGTTCTTTGTGAGCACAATTAAGTGTTCTAGGATGCCTATTCTTCTCATTGTTACCCATTATTTGTTATGACCCACACAGTCGAATGCCTTTGCATAGTCGATAAAGCACAAGTAAACATCAATAAAATACAGGTAAACAACATAAATATAAGGCAAAAATTAGCATGATGGGTTACGTTTTCGAGGAAGGAGACAGTCTGTAGGGGATAGAAATGGAAGTGAGACTACCCTGTACCACATTTTGTAGTTCTGACTTTGAAACCATGTAAGTGTTTATGTAACTTTTTTTAATTATTGTGATTTGAGTGGAAGTTTCCAGAGCAAATTCATTTTCCGTATACAACAGTTCATACACATTGTATCTCATGACATTGACTGCAGTTCCCTACAATGTAACAGCTCTCTTCCCACTTTCTCCCTGCAGTTATGTCCTTCCCTCCCATGCACTCCCCTCTACCCTACAGCTGTCTCCCTGGGCAAACACTGCACTTCTATTCTCCCATGATTGATCACTCCTATCTGCACTGAACACTTTCCCTTGTTACCCTCCTGAGAGGGACCGGGTCTCCAGGAGCAAAGCAAGCACGGGTGGGCTTGTGCTTACTCACTGAACTGCACTGAACACTTTCCCTTGTTACCCTCCCAAGAGGGAC
>NW_006921980.1:1733500-1743536 GCF_000298275.1 Orycteropus afer afer | reverse complement strand
GGGCTGGCGCAGGATCGGGCAGTGTTTCGTTCTGCTGTGCATGGGGTCGCTATGAGTCGGAAACGACTCGACGGCACTTAACAACAACAACAACATAGTATAATCTGTCTGACATAAATGTTCACCCCATATGCCTGTGTGTTATTTGGCTGGAAGCCACATGAATGAGTTCAGTTCCAGACCTGAAAGGTAGCTAAGGGCCGTAGTCTCAGGGGTCTGTCTCACCAGACTCTATCAGACCAACAAACCTAGTCCTTTTTTTATGATTTTGAGTTTTGTTCCACATTGTTCTTCCACTCTATCCAGGATCTCCTACACAGATCCTCCTCTGAGTGGTTGACAGTGGTAGCCCGGCACAATCTAGTTCTTCTGGTCACATGGTCATATAAGCTGAAGATCACTTGGTGTACCAGTCCTTGGACTAATTGTTTCCATGTGTCTCTTGTTTTCTTCATTCTTCTTTGCTCTGGATGAAGAGAGACCCATCACTTTATCTGGATTGCCGCTTGCAAACTTTTTAAGACTCCAGTCGCTACTCACCAAAGTAGGGTGGAGAACACTGTTTTTGTATAGTATGTTATGCCAACTGAGCTTAATGTCCCCTGGGATCATGGTCACAAGCCCACAGGTCCAACTACTCACTCCCTCCGGGTAGCTGGCTGTGGCCGAGAAGTCACCACAGCCTTGTCCCTTGTCAGCTCTGCTATACACCTGGACATTCTTATAGCACATACAAACACACTTGTTTTACATAGCTTTTTTAAAAATGAACAAAACTGAAAATGAAACAGATTAACCTAAATTTATTTCAAAGTGGTAGCATAAACACGGAGAGCAAGGAATTGTTTCAGGGGACTTTTTTGATGGTACGTTCTTGTTGGGATATATTCAAAGGTAATAAAATTCTAAACTATATTTAGTAGTCTTATTGTTATCATATAAACTAATGTTATTTTGAAACTGTTATATCTAATTGTAGGATAAGGCAAATAAGTAATTATACTAATCATATTTGGAACCAAGATTTTTGGAATAACAGTGCAAAAAGGACAAGGAAGCCACATCTTCTGACTTCCTCTAACCACACAAGAGGAAGACAGAATCACCATCAGTAGCCCAGGGCCTATTCCTACGAGGCCAGACATGCTGCCTCCCTTCTCACCGACCCTGACACCAACCATTCCTCCCGCAGCACTTACCACCTTTCTGCTGGGTTCGATAATTCAGTGCAGTGGCCACACCAAACTCACAGATTATGGGGTTTATTAAGGAAGCACCAGGCTACAATTCAAGTTCAGGAAAAACGCTCAGTCTCAGCTCACTGTCTCTCAGACAACAGTCTCACACAGTTTCTCTCCCAGCAGTGCATGTCCCTCGGTGGCTCTCAGCAGTGCATGTCTCTCGCATCTCTTTCCCAGCAGTGTGTGTCTCTCGGGTGCATGTCTCTAAGGAGCGCATTTCTCTCAGCACATCCTTCTGAGCCAGCAGAGACTTCTGCCTCTAGGGGGCCTCCTTTTGAGCCCGGCAGAGTGGCCAAACTAGCCAATCATAACATCAGAATTCTAAGCACTTGAGAGAGAGCAAACCTCCCAGAGCATTCCCTTGTGCAACTTCCAGCAGAAATAACCCCGGTGGATAATATTTATAATCAGGAGCTACTCAGTTGCTCACAGCAAATTTCACCACAGAGTTTACAAAGACTTATGCCTAGAAAAGCCATACCAGGTAATTTATTACAGTGCAAACAGAAAATATTAAAATCAAAGAAATTAAATATTAACCCTATAATCTTATTTTTAAATTGGACATAATCAATCTGAACACAAGGTTTCTTTTTTTTTTTTTTTTTCCTGAAAAATGACCTAGGACATTTATGAAATGATTCTATGACAGTGACGTAGTAACAATGAACACCCCTGTTTATAATTTCAAGTAATAAGTGCAGAAAGAATGGCAAAATTGTAAAATTACCATTTTACTCCTTAATAAAATAATGAATCCCTACCCCACTTCATCTCACCCCTAGACTGCCCTAAGGTTTTCTTTAAATGTCATTTTCCCACTAAAAGAAGCCAGAAATCTATGGATGAATTATTTATTTGAGGTCTAGGACAAAAAGTATGTAAGATAAGCATTGTGCCAAAAAGTGTAGAAGCTATTGAAGACTAGCAAAAGGACAAAGATACCACCTTCAAGGAGCTCTCCATATCCAAAACTGCAGTGGATCAGAACTGTTGGTTTTGAAAAGACCACCTTCTTCTGAAAATCAGTAGAAGAAAACATTTATCCTGCTTTTTCTATATGAGTCACATTGCAGAGTAACCAAATAGTTGATGGGGGAAAAGTTTTTTTAGTAGTCTGAATTCTAACTAATAAATGAATGCAGAATTAGAAAATCACCATTTTGCAACCCTTAATGAAATGATGGATCCAAACCATGATCATCAGTAGATGCTAAAATCAGGTGAAAGATTGATGGGGAGCTTTATATAATGCATGGATCAGGCTGACAAAAGCTGAACCCACTGATCATGCTTAATATTACTATAAGAAACCCACTTTAAATATATATATACAGGTTAAAGGATGAAAATTTGATACCATGCCAATGCAAATTTTAAAAGTTGAAATGACTATAATCAGACGGATTTCATAGTAGAGTTACTGTTAGTAATATAAGTAATTTCTTACTAAAAGAGTCAATTCACCCAAAAGACATTATACTCCTAGATGTTTATATACATAATAACAAAGCTTCAAAATATAGGAAGAGAAAACAGATAGCACTGCAATGAGAAATAGACAAGCCTATAATTAGAGATTTCAATTCCCCTCAATAATTAAAAGAATAAGTAGGCAGAAAATCAGTAAAGTGATAAAAGGCTTGAATAATACAGTCAACTAACTTGACCTGGCTGGCATTTATAGAATACTTCATCCAACAAAAGCAGAATACACATTCTTTTCAACTGCACTCTGGGCTATAAAACAAGTCTTAATAAATTTAAAAGGATTCAAGTCATACAAAGCATGTTCTGTGACCACTTGGAATTAAATTAGAAATCAATAATAGAAGGATTTCTGGAAACTCCCCAAATATTTAGAAACTAAATGGCACATTTGTAAATAACCCAACAGCTAAGAAAGAAATCAAATGGGAAATTAGAAAGTTGTTTGAGTTGAATAAAAATGAAAATACAGTATATCAAAATTTTAGGGATGCCAATAAAAAGCCATTTACAGGAGGAGATATATAGTACTAAATGCCTATATTAGAAAAGGTGAAAGATCTCCACCAATTAATACTTTTATGTTTATACCTTAAGCAAACAGAAAAAATGGCAAATTAAGCCCCATAGTGAGCAAAAAGAAATAATTAACAGAACAACAGTCAGTGAAATAGAAAACAAAAATAATAAATAAATGACTCCAAGACCTGGTTCTTTGAGAAAAAAAAAATCAATAAAATTACCATATTTATCAGGAAAAGAGAACTCACAAATTAGCAATACTAGAATTGAGAAAAATGACATCACAACAGACTGTACATCACGAGATATAGTAAATATCTCTGGTGGTGTAATGGGTAAGACATTTGGCTGCTATCTGAAAAGGAAGCTGTTCAAACCCACCAGCTGCTCTGCCTGGGGAAGATGAAGCAGTCTACTTCCATAAAGGTTTACAGCCTGGGAAACCCAGTGAGGGCGCTGTGAGTTAGAATTGACTCTATGGCAGTGGGTTTTGGGGTTTACAGATGTTATAAGGACAATAAGGGAATATTATGAGCAAGTTAATGTTAATAATTCAATAACTTAGATGAAATGGACAAATTCCTTGATCAATAGTATTTACCAGTACTCATTCAGGAAGAATAAATAAATAGCCATATATCTACTAAGGAAATTGAATTTGTAGTTAAAAACTTTCAAAAGAGAAGACTCCAGATACAAATGGCCTCTGATGAATTTTACCAGACATTCACGGAAGAAAGAATACCAGTTATACACAAATTCCTCCAAAAACTAAAAAGGCAGGAAAACCGCCCAGTTCATTCCTGTGAAGCCAGGATTATCCTGTGCCAAAACCAGACAGAAAGACTACAAGAATGGAATACTGTATTTTCAGTAACATCAGAAAGTATGAACTATTTAAAGATAATCGGACAAAAGGTGTGTTAGACCTGTACACTGAAAAGTACAAAATATTTCTGAGAGAAATTAAAGACATGAAAAGGTAGAGAGCTATGCTGTCTTCATGCCCTGGAAGACTCATTATTATTACAATGTCACCACTTCCCAAGTCCATCTGTAGATTCAGTGTACCCCCATTCTGCATTGAAAAATCCCAGTGACTTTTCTGTAGAAATTGACAAGCTGATTCTCAAATTCATGTTGGACTGCAAAGGATCAAAAATAATCAAAAGAACAGATGGTGGATGGGTTTGGCCTATGGGCTGTAGTTTGCCAACCTCTCCTCTAGCCTCATTCCTTCAATCCATTTTCCAGCCAGCAGCCAAAGTGACCTTTTAAAAATTCAAATCATATCAGTCTTACAAGCCTAATCATTACCAATCCCAATTCATAGTGACTCTATGACAGAGTCTGCCCCATAGAGTTTCCAAAGCTGTAAATCTTTATGGAAGCAGACTGGTTTATCTTTCTACCACAGAGCTGCTTGTGGGTTCAAGCTGCAGATCTTTTGTTTAGCAGCCAAGTGCTTTTAACCACTGTGCCAGCAGAGCTCCTTTCACACTTAAAATCCCCCCACCCCACCCCCAAAAAAAGAAAGAATAGTTTAAAGGACTTTGGAAAGAAAAAAAGTTGGAGGACTAACACTGCTTGATTTCATACTTACCATAAAGCTTCATATTACTTGGTTCTACAATCAACACCAATGGAAGCAATAGTCAAGACATCATATGACGTATTGCATTGGGCATATCTGCTGCAAAAGACCTCTTTCAAGTGATAAAGAGCAAAAATGTCTCCTTGAAGACTAAGGTGTGCCTAACCCAAGCCATGGTATTTTCAGTTGCTTTTTATGCACGTGAGAACTGGACAACAAATAAGGAAGACTGAAGAAGAGTTGCTTTTGAGTTGTGGTGTTGGAGAAGAATGCTAAGAGTACCATGGTCTGCTAAAAGAACTCACAAATCTGTCATGGAAGAAGTACAGCCGGAATGCTCCTTGGAAGGGAGAATGGCCAGACTTTGTCTCATCTACTTTGGTCATGTTGTCAGAAGAGACTGTTCCCTGGAGAAGGACATCATGCTTGGTAAAGTTGAGGGTCAGTGAAGAAGTGAAAGGCCCTCAGCCAGATGGATTGACCCAGTGGCTGCAACGATGGGCTCAGCTATAGCAAAGATCATGAGGCTGGCACAGGACCAGGCGGTGTTTGTTTTGCTGTGTATAGGGTCACTGTGAGTCAGAGACAACTTGACGGCACCTGACAACAACAACAATAAAGCTACAGAAATCAAGACAGTGTGTATTGGCTTGTTAGTTGTTAGGTGCTGTTGAGTTGGCTCCACTCGTAGCAACCTATGTACAACAGAACGAAATACTGCCCAGTCCTGCATCATCCTCACAGTCCTTGGTGTGCTTGAGCCCGTCATTAGAGCCACTGTGTCAGTCCATCCCATTGAGGGTCTTCCCCTTTTTTGCTGACCCTCTACTTCAGCAAGCATGATACCCTTCTCCAGGGACTGGCCCCTTCTGACAACATGACCAAAGTAGATGAGACAGAGTCTGGCCGTTCTTCCAAGGAGGATTTTTGTCTGCACTTCTTCCAAGACAGCTTTGCTGGTTCTTTTGGCAATCCAGGGTATTTTCAATATTCTTCCCCAATACTACAATTCAAAAGCATCAACTCTCAATCTTCCTTATTCTTTGTCAGCTTTCACATGCATATGAGGCCATTCAAAATAGTGGCTTGGCTTGGGCGTACCTTAGTCTTCAAAGTGACATTTTAACTCTTTAAAGAGGATCTTGCAGCAGATTTTCTCAGTACAGTATGATGTCTTATTTCTTGACTGCTGTTTTCATGGGTGTAGATTGTGGATCCAAGTAAATTAAATCCTGACAACTTCAGTCTTTTCTGTTTATCGTGATGTCGTTTAATGGTCCAGTTGTGAAGATTGTTGTTTTCTTTGGGTTGAGGTGTAATCCATACTTTGGTCCCCATTGGTAAGTGCTTCTAGTCATCTTCAGTTTCAGCAAGCAAGGTTGTGTCATTTTGTATACTGCAGGTTGTTAATAAGCCATCCTCCAATCCTGGTTGCCATGTTTTCTTCATATAGTACAGCTTCTTGGATAATTTGCTCAGCATACAAATTGAATAAGTATCATGAAAGGATATAAGCCTGACACACACCCTTCCTCGTTTTTGTTTGTTTGTTTATTGTGAAAACATACACACCAAGACATTCACCAGCATAACAACTTCCACACTTATAGCTCAGGGACATTGATGATTTTTTTCATGTTGTGTCACCATTATTGCTATCCTTTTTTGAAATATTCCACCACCATTAACATAAGCTTGTTGTTATGTGACGTTGAGTTGGACCCGACTCATAGCAACCCCTCCTTGGGTTTCCGAGGCAGTATCACTACGGAAGTAGATTGCCCCATCTTCCTTCCAAGGAGTGGCTGGTAGGTTTGAACCGCCAGCCTTCTGGTTAGCAGTCAAGTGTCTTAGCCACTATGCTACCAGAGCTCCTAACATAAGCTTAGTGCCCCACAAACAAATACAAAAGCTTTCCCTTTCCCCCTCCCTCCTACCCCTGGTAACCAATAATAATCTTTGATTTCTATTCTTTTTTTCCTCCTATCTAGTAATTTCCCCTCCCCTCCCTTCCCATCCTATCCCTGGTGATCAAAAGAAAGTTTCTTTCTATATAAAAACCTTTCCTTGACTTTTTGCAGTAGTGGGCTAATACAATATTTGTCCTTCTGTGATTGACTCATTTCACTCAGCATAATGTCCTCCAGGGTCACTCATGTTATGTGGTGTTTTGCAGATTCTACATTGTCCTTCAGCATTGTGTAGAATTCCATTGTTTGTATGTATCGCAGTTTGGTTATCTCTTCCTCTGTGTGGGCACTTAGGTTATTTCCACCTCTTTGCTATTGTGAATAGTGCTGTGATGAACATGGGTGGGCATATATCTTATCTGTTCATGTCTAGGCTCTCACTTTCTTAGGATATATGCCTAGTGATGGGATTGCTGGATCAAATGATATTTCTGTTTGCAACTTTTTAAGGAATTAACATACCCTTCCTGATTTGAAATGACGTAGTCTTCCCTTGTTCTGTTTGAATGACAACCTCCTGGTCTATGTCTAGGTTCCTCATAAGGATAATTAAGTGTTCTGGAATTCCCATTCTTTGCAATGTTATCCATAATTTGTTATGATCCACACAAATGTCTTTGCATAGTCAATAAAACACAAGTAAACATCTTTCTGGTATTTTGTTGCTTTCAGCCAAGATCCATCTGACATCAGCAATGATATCCTTCATTCCACATATTTGCTTAATGACAGACAAATGGATCAATGGTTAACAGATACAGATCCATATTTTTATGGACTTTTTTTTTCTTTTTTGTTTTTTCTTGTCATTTTTTTGGAGGGGATGGTAAAATCATATAACAAAACACTGGTCATTTTAACCATTTTTAAAAGCAAAATTCAGTGATATTAATTACATTTGCCATATTTTGCAACCATTACTACTGTTCATTTTCAAATGTTTTTTTCATCCCCCTAAACAGCAACTCAGTACCCTTTAAGTATTAACTCCCCATTTCCTATTCTCCCTGGCTCCTGGTAAACACTAACAAACTTTTGCTTCTATGCATTTGCCTACTGTGAAGATTTCATATAAGTAGGGTCATACAACATTTGTTCTTTTGTGTCTGACTTATTTCACTCCACATAATATTTTTCAAAGTTCATCTGTGTTGTAGCATATACCAGAACTTCATTTCTCTTTTAGGCTAAATAATATTGCATTGTATGTATGTGCCACTTTTTGTTTATCCATTAATCTGTTGATTGACACTTAGGTCGTTTCCACCTTTTAGCTATTGCAAATGATGGTGCAGAGTACACTGATGTACAGTTGTCTGTATGAGTCCTTGCTTTAAGTCTTTTTAGTATATACCTAGCAGTGGAATTACTGGGTCATATGGTGACTCTTTGTTTAATTTTTTAAGGAACCACCAAACTTTTCCACAGAGAATACACTGTCTTACATTCTACCTAGCAATGAAGGTTCCAGTTTCTCCATTTTTCACCAGCACTTGTTACTTTCCATTTTTCTGATATTAGCCATCCTAATGGGTGTGAAATCCTATCTCATTATGGTTTTGATTTGCATTTCCCTAATGATTAATGACATTAAGCATAGTTTTTGTGTGTGTCTTGGCCATTTGTACATCTTCATTGGAGAAATGTCCGTTCAAGAGGTTTTAACCCATTTTTTAGTTGGGTTGTTTGTCTTTTTCTTGTTGAGTTATAGGAGTATTCAACCCTTATTAGATAATGTGGTTCCCAAATATTTTCTCCTGTTCTTTTGGTTGTCTTCTCACTTTGTTGATAAAATCCTTTGATGAGCAAAAATGTTGAATTTTGATGAGGTATGGTTTATCTGTTTTTCTTTTGTTGCTTAAGCTTTTAGTATTATATCTGTAAGTGTTTGTTGGAAACTATATCTTGAAGCATTACTTCTGTTTTCTTCTAAGAGTTGTATGGTTATAGTTCTTATATTTAGGCCATTGATCCATTTTGAGTTAATTTTAAATATAGTGCATGGTACAGTTCATTCTTTTGCATGTGCATATTCATTTTTTCCAGCACCATTTGTTGAAGAAAGTATTCTTTCTTCATTGAATGGACTTGACACTTTGTCAAAAATCAGTTGACTGTAGGTGTATGGGGTTTTATTTCTGGACTCGCAATTCTATTCCATTGGTCTATAAGTCTGTCCTTTACATCAGTACTAAGTTTTTCCTAATAGCTTTTAATTTTTAGAGCAGTTGTAGGTTACAGAAAAATTGTCCAGAAAACACAAAGAGTTCCCATATGCTACCCTACTCCCAGCATAGTTTCTCCTGCTGTTAACACCTTGCATTTGTGTGGTACGTTTCTTAACAATTGATAAACCAATATTTATGCATTATTATTATTATTAAAATCCATAGTTTGCATTAGGGCTCACTCTTTGTGTTGAATAGCCCTATGAGTTTTGACAAGTGCTTAATGTAATGTGTCTACCATTGTAGTATTATCATGCAGATTAGTTTCACTGCCCTTAAAATGCCCCGTGCTCTACCTTTTCAAACCAGCTCCTAGCAACCACTGATCTTTTCACTGTCTCTTTTCCAGAATGTTTCATAGTTGCCTTTTCCATGTTTTATAGTTGGGATCATGTAGTGTAGCTTTCTCACATTGGCTTCTTTCACTTAGAAATAGGCCTTTAAGATTTCTCCATGTCTTTGGTAGCTTGACAACTCATTTCTTTTTATCACTGAATAATAAATATTCAGTTGTAGAGGTCCCACAATGATGATCCTTTCACCTGTGCTTGAACAATTTCTCTTAGAAAGATCAACATTAGGCCGGTCCCCATGAGGCGGAGGTCAAAGATGTCCCAAATGTCCGAACTACCATGCCACTCCATCATTTCAGACATTAACTCCTCCTCCTCCTCCCAGTAATTTCCCCAGTCTTAGGGTTCTGTATTTCGCTGTAACGCCTCACAGAACTCACAGACACCCAAGGGTTCATCTCACGTAGTAGTGGGGGAGGCTGGCAGGCTGGCGAGTCCCGGGTCCATGAGTAGGTCTGGCAGATCCTCCCAACTCTTGGGGTTTGATGAACCTCGATCAGCAGATCAGATGACAGCTGCTGTCCCAAATCCAGGGGTGAGATGAGGATGACCCAAAACACAAAAACCAGAGGAAGAGGAGGGCGAATCTTCCCAGGAGATTCAGGTATACCCTCAAGGAAGCTAAGGGTGGTAATTTGAA
>NW_006921980.1:1685628-1733185 GCF_000298275.1 Orycteropus afer afer | reverse complement strand
GGGCCGACTCCATGGCACATAACAACAACAACAATGAGATTTACAAAACATCACAGAATGGAGGACAATGGCTAGAAGGGCCACATCAAGCAATTCACTGCAACCTGTTAAAGGGATTCTTGGTTGCTTCCTGTTTTTGGCAATTATGAATAAAACTGCTATAAACACTATTTCACATGAACGTAAGTTTTCATTTCATTTGGGAAAATTTCTAGGAGCATGTTTGCTGGATCATATGTTAAGCCTTTGTTTAGCTTTGTAAGCAGTTGCCAGACTGTATTCCAAAGTGACTGCACCATTTTGCATTCCTAACAGCAGTGAATTTTGAAAATTTTTGTTGCTTTACATCCTGGCCAGCATTTGATGTGATCAGGTAAAATCTAATCAGTGTTCTAGATTTAAATCATTCTAATATGTGTATAATGGTTTCTCATTTTAAATAGAAACATATCAATAGGTGAAAAAATATATAAATTGTGGTACATTTATACGGTGTCCCTGGGTGGTGCAAACAGCTAAAATTTTCAATTTACCCTTAAGTTTATCTGTTTTGTCATCAGGATCCTATTGAGTGTCTCTCCATTTTTAACTCCTACCTACTCCTTCAGCCTCAGCTTCTGCCTTTTCTCACAGGTTAGAATCTGGTGCCTGGACAGTCTTGGTTTGCACCTGTTGTTCCAGTGTAATTAGTGATCCTGTTTGCTTCATAAGCCTTCGTCATTTGAACAGGAAATGATATGCTTACCCTAGTTACTAAACTATACTTTCCTTCATACATCTCTGTAGTTTACACCTATTTGTCTTTACTAAGACTTTTCCCTTTTCCACAGTCCTCTTCCTGTCCCTATGCCAGTCCTCATCTCACTCCTTTCCACTCTTTTTCCCAAGTCTTATTAGCTCAGGCATCATTTCCTAACAGCCTTCGCTGACATTCCTCCTCTACCCTTCAGCCTACTTTAGGTTGCCTTCTTTTAGCTGCCACACCACCCTGGATATGCTCTATTGTACAGATGAGATTAAAAGTGTTTACACTGTTTCACAGTTCAGCTGAAAATTGGAACTACACTGCCCTTTTCATCTTCAAGTCCTTGGTGTCTAGTGCAATACCTGGCAGAATATTGGATAAATTCAGCTATGGTGATAACCTAATTTAATCCTCTTAGATATATCAGATTAATTCAGCTTGAAGGTGGTAAATATGCCTTCGTAAGGTCACAAAGTGATCAGTAGTGGCAGAGCTTTCTCCACCCTGTCTCTTCTCCCACACTTGATAATATGATAAGCAATTTAAAGGAGTGTGGGAAGTGTCCTTTAATAAGCAAGAGTTTATGCATCTATAGTGATCATCCTTGGAGCAAAAGTGTAGGAAAGCTGCTAGAACAGTGGTGGTAGCTTTGGAGTGTACAGGAAGTAGATTTTATTAATGCTGTAATATTTCAAATGTTTTTTATAAACTACAAAATGCAACAGTGATTATGACACCTGACTTTTTCATTACATACCTTTTTAATTATTCAACCAGAATACTGAATACTGGGAACAACTGCCAGCTTTTCTAACTTTTTAATTGCTTTTTAAAAATCTTATATGGTATGACATGGAAAATGATAATAGAGAGTTTATGTATAAACTTAATTATATAAAAATAAAGAGCATCATTCACAATCTTACATTTAATGTCTGTTTTTCTTTGCAATTTTTATAGCGTCGTCTTGGAGATGCAGCCAAGAAAGCCATCAGCAAATTGACAACCAGGACAGTAAAAAAGGGTGATAAGGTATAGTAATGAAATAACTTCAACATCTTAGAATAATAAAATGTTTTGGTTTTGGTGGGAGAGAATATACCCTAATCTTCTGTGTTTCGTGTAAAAAAGGGTGATAAGGTATAGTAATGAAATAACTTCAACATCTTAGAATAATAAAATGTTTTGGTTTTGGTGGGAGAGAATATACCCTAATCTTCTGTGTTTCGTTTATTAGATCATTATTTTTCTCCAGTTATGCTACAGATGTTTTGAAGCCCTCCTTATTGTTCTCCAACTTCCCTAGAGTCTTAACACTTTTCATGTTAGCATCTTTGGACTGTGTACAGTTGCCTTAGCTGTGTTTTTCAATAGAGTTTTTTCTGCTAAAACTTAGCATACATTTTACAAGAATTCTAATGGGACAGTTTGTGCATTAAACAGCCAGGAGATGTACATTCTCTTCATATATACCCTGTGATTTTGCTATATCTCCTTTTGTTTTGTTTCTTCACTAGTTAAAAGGAGAACTAAAAACCCACCTCTCATGGGAGTTTTGGTTAACAAAGTGCTCTCTTTATAGTGAGTTTAGCAGTGTGGAAAAAGAGCACTTCACAATTGTCAAAGTTGGACCTGATGGCTTAGGGAGACTGAATCACTGTGGCGGTGACAGAGGCTATAGCTGAGACTTGTAACCAAAATCCCCCCAGTCAAATCCCAAATTACGGTAGAGCCTTGCTCTGTAAGTATGAAGTAGCAATTTAATGTTAAACCCTGCATTTAATATTTTCAAGGTTATCTAGAGTGAAGAAAAATAAAATTACATCTCTAAAGGCATAAAAACAGAACTGTCTCGTGTCCTACCCTCAACTCTAAGATTTTAGCAAAGAGCTCTGAAAGACTTTCAAATGATTTTTTTCACTGCTGTTTTGGACTATAGTCATTTTTATTCCCATTGCCTTGGCACCAACCATGTATAGTTTTCCATGACACAGCTCTAGAAGGTAGATTTTCAATGAAGTTCATTGTGCAATAAGGAGGGAATAAAGTAACAACACTTACAGAAAACACAAATGGCATCAAAACAGCCACACATTAACCCATTAGGAGTAATAACTTACATAGATGCTTTCTTGCTCTCCAAAATTCTTCTCCATCTCTTGCCTGTTCTGGTCACCTTCCAGCTGCCACATTAGTTTGAACTTCCCTGAAGTGTAAACTACCCATCTTATTCTGTCCATCAGGCCAGCACAAAGCAGTCTTTCCTCATTAAAACCAATACAGCTTCCTAGTTTATACCTTCTAAACCTGCCAAGAGTTGTCCACTGAGTTTTGGTCCAAGTGACAGTGACACAGCAAATAGTCTCACCTTTTCTGGCTTAGGTTCAGGCATTGCTCCAGACAGCTCAGATGGTGGTACCCCTCCTTAGCCTTAGGAGAGAGGAAATCAGTTAAATTGAGTGACCTGGCTGACTCTTCCTGTTTGTGAAGACTGGTATTGAGCTGATCCCCATGACTGTTCTCTACCTTAAATCTGTGGCAAAATGCCCAGCTCCCATACTTGGGGTGGGTCTTTGCTGACTGTACTTTGGTACTTGTAGGCCATACAATGAAAGCTACTCAGAGCAGAATGTTGTTGTTATGTGCCGTCGAGTCAGCCCCGACTCATAGCGACCCTTCCTTGGGTTTCCAAGGCAGTATCACTGCGGAAGTAGATTGCCCAACCTTCCTTCCAAGGAGTGGCTGGCTGGTGGGTTTGAACTGTCAGCCTCTGGTTAGCAGTCAGGTGCCTTAGACACTATGCTACCAGAGCTCTTCGGAGCAGAATAGTAATGTTAATAAAATGAGAATGACAGAGTGCCTGAGTGGCAATGGCATTGTGAAAAGAGGACAAAGGAAGAGCCATCTCACCATCCAGGGAACTGGGCCTCCTATTACAACTAATTACACAGCACTCTGCCCAGAAACAATCTCCCATTGGGCCGCATCCAGTGTGATATTTTTCCCAAAGTCCAATCTCTCTTTTCCTTTTTTAGCAGAAAACTTCTCTGGGGGTGGCTTTTGGAAGAGGATCTGTTTGATTATACCCAACAGGCTTCATCCTATGGGCCTCAACCATTCCCAGTATTTCTTCCTGTACAACAGCACCAGCTCCCCTGAATTCTAGCATTCACAGTGATTGAGCTCTTATAATATGGAAAGGGAAGAGAGGGACTCAGTGCCTATTCAGCTGTGGTATCTCTTACACATCATATCTGTAATCCTCGTAACAACCTTCGGAAGTAATAGTATGCCCACGTTATACAAAATACTCAGGCCTCAGAAAAGTTAAGTTACTAAAGGTTATATAACCTTGAGCAGGTGGTGGAATCTGGGTTGGAATTTTTTCTGTATTCTTTTTGCTGGGTGCTAGTTTATCATGTTGTTATTTGCTGTCGAGTCAGACCTGACTCATAGCGACCCCTCCTTGGGTTTCCGAGGCAGTATCACTATGGAAGTAGATTGCCCAACCTTCCTTCCGAGGAATGGCTTGTGGGTTTGAACTACCAGCCTTCTGGTTAGTAGTCAAGTGCCTTAGCCGAGACTTAATGTGAATAATATATGTACAGTAAGAGTAGAATTATTATTTTCTTCCAAAATCTTTGCTAATGCTTTACATTTATTACCACTGGTCTTTTCAGCAACACTAGAAAATAGATGGCAGTACTGTCATTTTGTAGAGGGGAGGCTGAAGTTTAGAGAGATTAAGTAGTACAGTGTTCTCATTTGTGAAGAAGGGATTTTAAGGCTGTGCTAGATGTTTACATCTTATTTAATCCTCTCAACTACCTTTTATAAGGTAGGACTTACTGTCCTTATTGTTATATGAGGAAACTGAGACTCAAAGAGGTTAAATAACTTGCCCAAGTATATGTAGCTTGTATAGGTGGCAGAGCTACTGTTCAACTTGGTTTTAAATCTCCAGGGTCCTTGATGTTCCCTTTTACTACAGGACTCTTCACGGAAGGAAGATGGGGCAATCTACTTCCATAGAGATACTGCCTCAGAAACCCAAGGAGGGGTCGCTATGAGTCAGATCCGACTTGATAGCACTTAACAACAACAGGACTCTTCACAATTTGTATGGAGTGAATATAGGTCAGGGTATCCTATGGCAACTACTGCCTAGGCTTCTTTCTGTCCCTGCCTCCCACTGAAGGGTGCTCACTCCTCCATCCAGAATTCACCCTATGGAAGGTGCTGTTAGATACATTGGCCATGCCAGAGCCGTTGGTCAGCTTGATACCCTCCCTGTGCACTGTATATGTGAGCACTGATTCACAGAGAGCAACAAGATGTGATGTGGTCAGGTCCTAGGCTACACAGGGAGCCAGCCTCAGATGAACTCATGATCTGGTCTAAGGGGAAAGGAGAAACAGACACATACATAGGTAATACTGAAGGTCCAGAATAATGGGGGCCGTTAAAAAGAGCAGATGAAGTGCTGAGGGAAAGAGGTTTTCCAGCTGATACACATAGTGGGGTATCAGAGTAGACTTATAGAGTTTGCATCTGAGTTGGTCCTTAAAGAGTGAGTGACATTTAAGAATGCGATGAGGGAATCTAGAGGAACAACATGGACAAAGGGATAACTACCAGCTCCAAAAATAAGTTGAGGTTAGCAATCCAATTTTGTTTGATAGCAGTAGTTTGACCTAATATCTCCTCTTTAACAACACTAAAATGTATCATCACTGTATTAATGTGTAAAATAAAAAACAAAAACTCACTGCCATCAAGTCAGTTCCTACTCATAGCGACCCCCCGTTGGGTTTCCAAGGTGGTAAATCTTTATGGAAGTGTTGTTATTGTTGTTATGTGCTGTTGAGTCGGACCTGACTCATAGAGACCCCTCCTTGGGTTTCCGAGGCAGTATCACTACGGAAGTAGATTGCCCTATCTTCCTTCCGAGGAGTGGCTGGTAGGTTTGAACCGCCAGCCTTCTGGTTAGCAGTCAAGTGCCTTAGGCACTGTGCCACAAGAACTCCTATTTACATATAGACTTTCTAATTATTCTCTTTTGGCCCTAGATCCTTGTATTCCTTTCCCTGAACCTGTTCTGTCTGTCCTGTGAAAAATATCTTTGTTGTGATCATAATCTTATATCCTCCCAGTATATATCAAACTTCCTTCAGCCTCCACTGTGTAAACTGCCTTTTCCCTAGAGCAGGATTTGGTAAACTTCTGCAAAGGGCAAATAGGAAATATTTTCAGCTTTGCAAGCCATATTGACTCTGTCTCAGCTACTCAACTCTGCTGTTGTGGCACAAAAGCAGCCATTGACTATATGTAAATGAATGAACACAGTTGTGTTCCAATATAACTTTATTTACAAAAACAGACAGTAGGCAGATTTGACCTGCAGGCCATAATTTGCCAATCTCCTGCTGTAGAAATATCCCCTTTCCCCAACAACACTCATTGCCTTTCTCCTTGGTTCCCTTGTTAAACTTTCAGAGCCACTCCCGGATTCTGTCACTGTCTCTCCTCAGAGTTTCCACTTTGGACGTTATAAATGTACTTTTGTATTCCAGAGTCAGTCCTTAGAATTTATAGGTAGTACTCTTTATGGTAAGCAAATTTAGAGTGATTTTTGTAAAACAAAAATAGAAATTCATAATAGAAAAAAAAGTTTACTTCAGAAAATTTCAAACAAACTCTTACATTAAACACATCCTTAGGTTGTAAGCATATTATTTCATTGCAGTAAATGCAGTGTATAGCAGTGTAAAAATGGCAGGCTAAATTGAAAGCCTATTGATTTATAATATCCTGGAAATGAATTACATTTTCTTGGAATTAACATTACATGAACATTGGAACCTGGATGTTCCAAGTGCCTCAAGTCATCCTCACTTTCCACAAGCAAAGTTGTGTCATCAGCGTATTGCAGTCTTGATGCCACATTCTTCATGTAGTCCAGCTTCTCGGATTATTTGCTCAGCATATAGACTGAATAAGTATGGGGAAAGGATACAACCCTGATGTATTCTCTTCTTGATTTTAAATCATGCAGTGTACCCTTGTTCTGTTCAAACGACAGCCTCCTGGTCTATGTACAGGCTCCTCATGAGTACAATTCAGTGTTCTGGAATTCTCTTCTTCTCAGTGTTATCCACAATTTGTTGTGATCCACGCAATCAAATGCCTTTGCATAGTCAATAAAACACAAGTAAAGATCTTTCTGGTATTCTTTGCCTTGAGCCAAGATCCATCTGACAGCAGCTATGATATCCATTGTTCTACATTCTCTTCTAAATCCAGCTTGCATCTCTGGAAGTTCTCTGTCAATATACTGCTACAGCCATTTTTTAATTATCTTCAGTAAGATCCTACTTGCATGCGATATAATGATACCGTTCGATAATTTCCACATTCTGTTGGATCACCTTTCTTTGGAATGGGTACAAATATAGATCTCTTCTAGTCAGTTGGCCAGGTAGCTGTCTTCCAAATCCCTTGGCATAACTGAGTGAGTGCCTCCAGTGGGACATTTGTTTGTTGAAATATCTCAGTAGATATTCCGTCAATTTCTGGAGACTTGTTCTTCCCAATTCCCTCATTGCAGCTTCGACTTCCTCCTTCAGTACCATGGGTTCTTGATCATATGCCACTTCCTGAAATGGATGAAGATCTACTAGTTCTTTTTGGTACAGTGACTCTGTGTATTCTTTCCATCTTCTTTTGATATTTGCTGCATCATTCAATATTTTGCCCATTGAATCTTTCAGTATTTCAACTTGAGGCTTAAATTTTTTCCTCAGTTCTTTCAGCTTGAGAAATGCCGAGCGTGTTCTTCCCTTTTGGTTTTCTAACTCTGAGTTTTTGCACATTTCCTTATAGTAATTGGCTTTGCTCGAGCTGCTCTTTGAAATCTTCAGTTCAGTCCTTTCATCTTGTCATTTCTTCCATTTGCTTTAGCTACTTTCCACTCAAGGACAAGTTTCAGAGTGTCTTTTGTCAACCATTTTGGTCTTCTCTTCTTTTCTCATCTTTCTAGTGATCTCTTGCTTTCTTCATGTATGGTGTTCTTGATGTCATCCCACAATTCTTCTGGTTTTCAGTCATTCGTGTTCAATGCATCAAATCGATTCTTAGTCTCTAAATTCAGGAGTGATATATTCAAGATCATATTTTGGCTCTCATGGATTTGTTTTATTGCCTTTAACTTCAAGTTGAACTTGTATATGAGCAGTTGATGGTATGTTCCACAGTCGGCTCCTGGCCTTGTTTTGGCTGAAGATATTGAGCTTTTCCATTGCCCCTTGCCACAGATGTAGTCAATCTGATTCCTGTGTGTTCCATCTGGCAAAGTCCACGTGTAGAGCCACCGTTTGTGTTGTCAAAAAATATTTCGACAAGTATTTGCAATTAATAAGTCATTGGTCTTACAAAATTCTACCATGCATTTTCCAGAATCACTGCTGTCACAAAGGCTAAATTTTCCAACTACTGGTGATTCTTCTTTTGTTTCCAACTTTTGCATTCCAGTCACCAGTGATATTTAACACATCCTGATTGCATGTTCAGTCAATTTCAGACTGCAGAAGTTGATAAAAATCTTCAATTTCCTCCTCTTAGGCTTTGGTGGTTGGTGTATAAGTTTGAATAATACTCATATTAACTGGTCTTCCTTGTAGGCATATGGATATTATCCTATCACCGGCAGAATTGTACTTCAGGACAGATTTTTTTTTTTTTTTTTTTTTTTAATTGTGATTTGGGTGAAGATTTACCGAGCAAATTCACTTTCCATACTGCAGTTCACATATACTTTGTCTCATGTCATTGACCACAGTTTACCACAATGCAACAGCTCCCCTCCCATTTCCTCCCCATAGTTACCTCTTCCCAGTGTCCATCCCTCCATACACTCCTGCCCCCTGAGCTGTCTCCCCGTGCATAAGCAGCCCTTTTTTCTTCCATGATTGTTCTCTCCAAGGAGTGTATCCACCTGAGGTAAACATTGAACTCATATGCCTGTCTTTTGTTTGGCTGGAAACCACAGGTGTGGGTTCAATTCCAAACCTGAAGGGCAGCTAGGGGCCATAGTCTCAGTGGTTCCACCAGGTTCTATCGTACCAGCAAACCTGATCCCCACCTTTTTTTTTTTTTCCAAATGATTTTGAGTTTTGTTCCACATTGTTCTCCCTCTCTATCAAGGATCTCCTACATAGATCCCCTTCCAAGTGGATGATAGTGCTAGCCGGGTAACATCTAGTTCTTCTGGTCTCAGCTGTATAGGCTGCAGATCGGATGGTGTACCAGTCACTAGGACTGTTTCCACGAATTTTTGTTTTCTTCATTCTTCTTTGCTCTGGACAAGGAGAGACCCATCATTGGATCTAGATGGCAGCTTGCTAGCTTTTAAGATCCCAGTTGCTACTCACCAAAGTAGGAGGTGGAACAATGTTTTGTATAGTATGTTATGCCAATTGAGATTGATGTCCCCTGAGGTCCCAAGCCCTCAGGTTCAACTGCTCGGTCCCTCTGGGTAGCTGGCTGTGACCAAGCAGTGACCACAGCCTTGCCCCTTGTCATCTCTACTATACACCTTTTGGGACAGATCTTGAAACATCCTTTGTGGTGATGAATGCCTTGTCATTCCCGGAATAGTAGATCATATGGTTGTCTGATTCAAAATGGCCAAAACCAATCCATTTCAGCTCACTAATGCCTAGGATATTAATCTTTATGCATTCCATTTCATTTTTTACAACTTCCAATTTTCCTAGATTCATACTTTGTATATTCCATGGTCCAATTATTAATGGATGTTGGCAGCTGTTTCTCCTCAGTTTGAGTCATGCCACATCAGCAAATAGAGGTTTCAAAAATTTTACCTTATCCATATCAGTAAGGCTGGTTTTACTCCGATGATGCAGCTCTTTCCCCATCATATTTTGAGAGCCTTCTTACCTCAGTGGCTTATCCTCCTGCTCTGTATTGGACAGTGTTTCCAGGCTATTCATAAAGTTGTGCAGCAATTTATCAGACAGTGTTTCTCTGCTATTCATAAGGTTTTCCTTGGCCAATTCTTTGAGAAGTAGATGGCCTCTTCCTTCTTTCTAGTCTGTCTCAGTCTGTAAGCCACTCTGAAACCTGTGTACCATGTGTACCCCACTGGGTTTGAAATACTGGTGGCACAGCCTCAAGGCAACCAACAAAAACAAATTTGTTTCCCTTAGCTGTTTGAAACCTCTCCAACCTTCCCTTACTTAGATCCCTGCTGCTGCCTCCTTGCTCTGTCCCTCCTCTTCCCCCCCCCGACGGCGTTTTCTCTCCTTTCCTCTGTTTTCCCACCTGCCACTTGTGAGGTGTGGCCTGGGTTCCCTCCCCTTACCTGGATCCCTGCTGCTGCCACCTCACTCTCTCCTGGTCCTCCTGGCCTTTTTTTCTCCTTTCCCCCACTTTCCTGCCTTCCCTCTTGTGGGGCGTAGCCTGGGTTCCCTCTCCTTAGCTAAATCCCTGCCACTGACTCCTCGTTCTGTCCCTGTCCCCCTGGCCTTTTTGTCTCCTTTCCTCCGCTTTCCTGCCTTGCCGCTTGTGGGGCATGGCCTGGGTTCCCTCCCCTTACCTGGGTCCCTGCCACTGACTCCTCGCTCTGTCCCTGTCCCCCTGGCCTTTTTCTCTCCTTTCCCCCACTTTCCTGCCTTCCCTCTTGTGGGGCGTGGCCTGGGTTCCCTCCCTGCCACTGACTCCTTGCTCTGTCCCTGTCCCCCTGGCCTTTTGTCTCCTTTCCCCCACTTTCCCGCCTTTTCACTTGTGGGGCACAACCTGGGTTCCCTTCCCTCACCTGGATCCCTGCAGCTGACTCTTCACTCTATCCCAGTCCCCCTGACCTTTTTCTCTCCTTTCCCCCACTTTCCCACCTTATCACTTGTGGGGCACAACCTGGGTTCCCTTCCCTTATCTGGATTCCTGCCACTGACTCCTCACTCGGTCCCAGTTCCCCTGGCCTTTTTCTTTCCTTTCATGTGCTTTCCCGCCTTGCCGCTTAGGGGCATGACCTAGGTTCCCTCTCCTTACCTGGATCCCTGCTGCTGACTCCTCTGGGAACATGGTAAGACCAGTAGCTTCCATGAATACAGGCCCATAACCACACTTTGCTGTGAAGTGAGTCCCTTGATCTGAAGCAGTGCTGTGTGGAATACCATGATGGTGGATAAGGCATTCTGTAAGTCCCCAGATGGTAGTTTGGGCAGAAGCATTGTGTGCAGAGAAGGTGAATCCATATTCAGAATAATTATCTATTCCAGTAAGAACAAAATACTGTCCTTTCCATGATGGAAGTGGTCCAATGTAGTCAGCCTGCCACCACGTTGCTGGCTGATCACCCTGAGGAATGGTTCCATATCGTGGACTCAGTGTTGGTCTCTGCTGCAGATTGGGCACTCAGCAGTAGCGGTAGCCAAATCAGCTTTGGTAAGTGGTGGAAGTCCATGTTGCTGAGCCCATGCATAACCTGCATCCCTGCCACCATGGCCACTTTGTTCATGAGCCCATTGAGCAATGACAGGAATAGCTGGGGGGGGAAAAGGATGACTGGTTTCCACTGAACGTGTCATCCTATCCACCTGATTATAAAGTCCTCCTCTACCGAGGTCACCTTCTGGTGGGGATTCACATGAGACACAAATATCTTCACTCCTTTGGCCCATTCAGAGAGATCTATCCACATACCTCTTCCCCATACATCCTTGTCACCAGTCTTCCAATCATTCTCCTTCCGAGTCCCAGATCATCTGGCCAAGCCATTAGCCACAGCCCATGAATCCTTATACAGTCGTACATCTGGCCATTGCTTGTTTCCTTGCAAAGTGAACAGCCATAAGCACGGCTCAAAGTTCTGCCCATTGGGAGGATTTCTCTTCACCACTGTCCTTCAGGGAAGTCCCAGAAAGGGGCTGCAGTGCTGCTACTATCCATTTTCAAGTGGTGCCTGCATGTAGTGCAGAACCATCTGTAAACCAGGTATTAGTTTTCTCTTCCTCAGTCAGTTGATCATAAGGTACTCCCCATGAGGCCATAGGTACAGACTGGGAGACGGAAGGTAACGTGACTGGAGTGGAGACCATGGGCATTTGGGTCACTTCCTCATGCAACTTACTTGTGCCTTCAGGTCTTGCTCAAGTCTGATCTCTGATATACCACTTCCATTTAATGATGAAGTGCTGCTGTGCTCGTCCAACTTTATGACTCTGGGGGTCAGACAACACCCAGTTCTTGATGGGCAGCTCAGGCCTCATGGTTACTTGGTGGCTCATGGTTAGGCGTTCAGTGTCTACTAAAGTCCAGTTACAAGCCAAAAGCTGTTTTTCAAAAGGAGAGTACTTATCTGCAGAAGATGGCTGGGCTTTGGTCCAAAATCCCAAGGGTCTGTTTTGCGATTGACCAATAGGGACCTGCCAAAGACTCCAAACAGCATCTCTTATCTACTACAGACCCTTCAAAGCACCATTGGATCAGCCGGATCTTATGGCCCAAGTGGCAGAGCAGCTGGCATGGCAGCCTGAACCTGTTTCAGAGCCTTCTATTATTCTGGGCCCTCTCAAAGCTAGCAGCTTTCCAAGTCACTTGATAAATAGGCCAAAGCAACACACCCAAATGCCTCCAAAAGACAGTGTGCCTCCTTTTTAGTTGTGGGGGAAGCCAGATATGATAACTTATCCTTCACTTTAGTAGGAATATCTCAATATGCCCCACACAATTGGACCCCTAGAAATTTCACTGAGGTGAGAAGGTGCCTGAATTTTTGTTGAGTAATTTCCCTGTAGCACGCATATGTCTCACCAATAAGTCTAGAGTCATCGATACTTGTTCCTTACTAGGCCCAATCAGCATAATGTCATCAATATAATGGACCAGTGTGATGTCTTGTGGAAGGGAAAGGCCATCAAGATCCCTATGGACTAAATTATGTCATAGTGCTGGGGAGTTGATAAACCCCTGAGGAAGCACTGTGACAGTATATTATTGGCCTTGCTAGCTGAAGGCAAGCTGCTTCTGATGGTCCTTTGAAATTGGTATTGAGAAAAAGCATTGGCCAGATCAATGGCTGCATACCAAGTGCCAGGAGATGTACTAATTTGCTCAAGCAGTGAAACCACATAAGGAATAGCAGCTGCAATTGGAGTCACCACCTGATTAAGTTTACGATAGTCTACTGTAATTTTCCAAGATCCATCTGTTTTTCACATAGGCCAAATAGGTGAATTAAATGGGGATGTGATGAGAATCACCACCCCTGTATCCTTCAAGTCCTTGATTATGGCAGTAATCTCTGCAACCTCTCCAGGGACGCAGTATTGCTTTTGGTTTACTATTTTTGTAGGTAGAGGCAGTTCTAATGGCTTCCACTTGGGTTCTCCTACCATAATAGCCCTTACTCCACATGTCAGGGACCCAATGTGGGAATTCTTCCAATTGCTCAGTGTATCTATTCCAATTATGCATTCTGGAACTGGGAAAATCACTACAGGATGGATTTGGGGACCCACTGTGAGACACACCTTAGCTAAGACTCCATCAATAACTTGACCTCCATATGCCCCCACTCTGACTGGTGGGCCACAATGATGCTTTGGGTCTCCTGGAATTAGTGTCAGTTCAGAGACAGTGTCCAATAATCCCCAAAAGTCTGATTATTTCCTTTTCTCCAGTGAACAGTCACTCTTGTAAAAGTCCTCAGATCCCTTTGGGGAAGGCTGAGAGAAAGATTGACATTATAAATTTTTGGCAATGTAGTGGGGTCCTTCCTCAAAGGGACCCAGCTTCCCCTTCATTCAAGGGGTTGTGGGTGTGTAAACTTACTCAAGTCTGGGAATTGATTGAGAGGCCATGACTGTATTCTGGTGATTCAATCTAGGCTGCTGCTCACGTGACCTAGAATTCTTCTGTCTATACAGATCAGGTAAATATTTAGTAGGTTTGCCATGTAATTCACTACTGGGAACATCATGCCTAAGTAGCCAGTGCCGTAATTCCACACGAGTAAGACTTCTGATTACTGTTCTGACTCTGCTGTCCATTATGGTAACCACCCTTGCCCTGCCTTTGTCGATTAACTGCTGCCATTTGGCCCCTACTACCACAGGGTCCAATCAGTCCCATCATAGTTAAGTGTCTTAGTTCAATTAGGGCAGTTCCCACTGTCAAATCCAACTTACATAAAATAGCAATCAGAGCAGTCTTCAAGGATGCTGGGGCTCACTTCACAAATTTATTCCTCACCATACTGGTAAAAAATGTGTCCTCTGGACTATCCATTTCTGGGCCTAGGGGTCTAATCTGATAAATCCACTCTAACAGGCGAGTTTCCCTAAGCCTCTGGATATCTTCTTCTACATTATGCCAAGGCACATCTGGTACTTCAACTTGACTTAAGGTGAGCCACTGCATAATGCATGCTTCAGTAAGCCAACCAAATAAACTATTAGATCCTTTCCTAACCTCTCAAGCTGAAACACTGAATGAAGAATCCATACTTATTGGGCCTAAATCAATAAACTCAGACTGATCCCAGTGTTACTTTCCTTGCACCATTATCCCACACCCTCAATAGCCATTCCCATACATATTCTCCAGATTTCTGTCTGTACATGTTAGCAAAATCAAGTAGGTCTTTTTGGGTGTAGCATACCACTTCCTCAGTCAAACTTTGTATTTCACCTTTTGGGGCTCGCTTGGATTTAACTTAGTTATAGGTCTAGCAGCAATGACGGGTGGTTGGAGAAGTTCCTGAGAACATTCAGCAGTGTCTTCCGTGGCCTGCCTCAGGCAGTGATCTGGCAGGAAAAACTTCCAATTTTCCTAGATTCATACTTCATACATTCCATGTTCCAATTAATGGATGTTTGCAGCTGTTTCTTCTCATATTGAGTTGTGCCATGTCAGCAAATGGAGGCCCCAAAAGTTCTACTTTATCCATATCATTAAGATAGGCTCTACCCTGATGAGGAAGCTCTTTCCTGGTCATATTTTGAGTGCCTTCCAACCTGAGGGGCTCATCTCCCAGCACTGTATTGGTCAGTGTTTCAGAGCTATTCATAAAATTTTCCAGTTAATATATTAGACAGTGTTTCACTACTATTCGTAAGGTTTTCACTGGCCAATTCTTTGAGAAGTGGATGGCCTCTTCCCTTTTCTGAGTCTGTCTCTGTTTGGAAGCTCCACTAAAACTGGTCCACTATGGGCACCCCTGTTGGCACAGCCTCCAGTCTCATAGCAACACGCAAGCCACCGCAGTATGACAAACCAACAGACAAGTTCATCTCCCTTAGCATTCCATCCACTCCGCTCACTTCCTGGGCTTCCCCCTACCTGTTTCTGCTAGCCTTGTCTGCCACTGCTGCCTGCCATCTTGGGAGCTGTCCCCTGCCCTCCTTACCTGTTCCAGCCGCTGACCCTGTCTGCCACTGCGCCCTGCCGCCTTAGGGGTTGTCCCCTCACTCCTCACCTGTTCTGGCCACCAGTCCTGTCTGCTGCTGTTTCCTGCTGCATTTGGTGCTGTCTCCCGCCCTCCTTACCTGTTCTGGCCACTATATTGAAAGAAAAATGTCATCTTAGAACTCTATACCCAGCAATAATATCTTCCAAATATGAAGGAGAAATAAAAATATTTTCAGATAAACAAAAGTGGAGATATCTCCAGTAGACTTGCACTACAAGAAGGAAAGTGATGCCAGATGGAAATCCGGATCTTCACAAATGAAGAGCACTAGAAATGTACTGAAACATCAAATTTCTTTACCTACATTTCTGATGTGCTGTTAATGCCATTGATTGTGTTTTTTCATTTTAGATACTGTATTGTTTCATCTCTTAAGGTTAGAGTTTGGTGTTTTATATTTCACATTTCTCTCCTTGTCATGATCACGTTTTTCCTCTAATTTCTTGAACATATAGAGTATATTTATAATAGTTTCAGTGTCTTTATCTGCTAATTACATAATCTGTCATTTCTGGGTCTGTTTCTGCTGATTGATTTTTCTACTGGTTATGGATTATATTTTCCTACTGCTTTTGCATGCCTGGTAAATTTTTATTGCTTGCTGGGCACTAAATTTTACATGTTTAGGGTACTGTATATTTTTAATGCCATTATACACTTTTGGGCTTTCTTCTGGGACACAGTTAAGTTACTTAGGTCAGCTGAGGCTTCTTTTAGGCTTTGCTGCAGAGAAGGCTTTGTTGTTAGGGGCCATCAAATTGGCTCCAAATCAAAGAGACCCTTTGTACAAAAGAATCAAATACTTCCTGGTCCTTGCCAGCCTCACAGTCCTTGCTATACCTGAACCCATCTTTGCAGCCACTGTGCCAATCGATCTCATTGAGGGCCTTCCCCTTTCTTGTTGACCCTCCACTTTACCAAGCATGATATCCTTCTCCAGAGAATGGTCCCTTCTGACAACATGACCAAAGTATGTGAGAGGAAGTCTGTCCATTCTCGCTTTCAAGGAGCATTCTAGCTGTACTTCTTCCAGGACAGATTTTTTTCATTCTTTTGGCAGTCCATGGTACTTTGAGTATTCTTCACCAACCCCACAACTCAAAAGCATCAACTCTTCTTTGGTCTTCCTTATTCATTTTCCAGCTCTCACATGCATATGAGGCAATTGAAAATACCATGGCTTGAGTTAGGCACACTTTAGTCTTCATGGAGACATCTTTGCTGTTCAGCACTTGAAAGAGATGTTTTACAGCAGATTTGCCTAGTCCAGTACGTTGTTTGATGTCTTGACTGTTGCTTCCATTGGTGTTGATTGTGGAACCAGGTAATACGAACTCTTTCACAACTTCAGCCTTCTCCATTTATTATGATGCTGCCCATTGGACCAGTTGTGAGGATTTTTGTTTCTTTATGTTAAGATGTAATCCATACTGCAGACTGAAATCTTTAATCTTAATCAGTAAATTCTTCAAGTCATCTTCATTTTCAGCAAAGTTGTTTTGTCTGCATATCACAGGTTGTTAATGAGCCTTCCTCCAATCTTGATGCCACGTTCTTCTTCATGTAGTTCAGCTTCTCAGATTATTTGTTGAGCATACAGACAGAGTACATATAGTAAAAGCATGCAACCCTGACACACTCCCTTCTTGATTTTGAACCATGTCATATCTCCTTGTTATTTCTGAACAACAGCCTCCTGATCTATGTACAGGTTCCTGGTGAGCACAATCAAATGTTCTGGAATTCCCATTCTTCTCAATGTTATCCATAATTTGTTATGATCCAAACAATTAAATACTTTTGCATAGTCAGTAAAATACAAGTAAACATCTTCCTGGTTTTCTTTGCTTTCAGCCAAGATCCATCTGACATCAGCATTGATAGTCCTCATTCCACATCCTCTTCTGAATCCAGCTTGCATTTCCGGAAGCTCTCTGCCAATATACTGCTGTAGCTGTTTTTTAATTATCTTCAGTAAGATTTTACTTGCATGTGATATTAATGATATTGTTCAGTAATTTCCACACTTCTGTGGGATCACCTGTCTTTGGAAGAGGTACAAATAAGGATCTCTTCCTGTCGGTTGGCTAGCTATCTGTCTTCCAATTCTTGTGGCATAGCCGAGTGAGTGTCTGCAGTAAAAATTTTCAGTTTCCTCATCTTTGACTTTGGTGATTGGTGCATAAATTTTAATAATAGTAGTATTAATGGGTCTTCTTTGTAGGGGTATGGATATTATCCTATCACTGATAGCATTGTACTTCAGGATAGATCTTATAACATTCTTTGTGATGATGAATGCCATGCCATTCCTCTTCAGTTTGTCATTCCTGTCATAGTAGAGCATATGGTTGTCTCACCCCAGATGGCCAAATCCAGTCCATTTCAGCTCACTAATGCCTAGGATATCGATATTTATACATTCCATTTCATTTTTGATGACTTCCAGTTTTCCTGGATTTATACTTCGTACATTCCATGTTCCGATTATTAATAGATGTTTGCAGCTGTTTCTTCTTATTTTGAGTTGTACCACATCAGCAGATGGAGGTACTGAAAGCTTTACTCGATCCACATCATTAAGGTCTGCTGTACTCTGAGGAGACAGCTCTTCCCCAATTGTATTTTAAGTGCCTTCTGATTTGAGGGGCTCATCTTCCAGCATTATATCAGACATTGTTTCAGGGCTACTCATAAGGTTTTCACTGTCCAGTTCTTTGAGCAGTGGATTCCCTTTCCTTCTTCCCCATCTGTTTTCATCTGAAAGCTCTGCTAAAACATGGGCATCATGCATGACCCTGCTGGTATTTGAAATACCGGTGGCATTTCAATACCAGCCTCACAACAACACGTGAGCCTCCATAGTATGACAAACTGACAGACCAGTTCTGGAGAGAAGGCTTTAGTCTATGGCTAATTTGCCCCTGCTACCAAAGTAATAATTTTTTGAGGACTCCATTCTCTTTTCAATGCCCCTTTCATTAAGAAGCCTGTCCACTCTGGCTTCTTAGAACATGAACTATATTCAGCCCTTTGTAAGCTCTGGGTCTTGTTCCACCTACTCCTTTCCAGTGGTTCTTTCCTTGACCTTGGATAGTTTACTCCCAGGCATGTGCAGATCAGTACTCAAAAACTGAAGACTTCTCTGTAAGCCTCTGAAGTTTCTCTCTGTGAAGCTCTGTCACCTTCAGTATTTTTTCCTGCAAATTGCAGCTGTCTTGATATCTCTGAAAGCCAAACTCTGTCTTCTTAACTTACTCAGAACACTGGACTGATTGACCCTCCCCTTCTCTGTACTACAGTGGCCTAGAAAGTCTTGCCAGACAGTAAATTAGCACAGTCACAGGGCTCACCTTGTTTCTTGCCTTTGTTTTTAGATAGTCTGATACATTTTCTTTCCTTAGTTTCAGAATTGAAAAAGGAATCCTTCAATGACACTTGAATACTTTTTGCTAAGATTTATATGATGCTATTAGCTAAAAGAAACTAACTCAAAAGATTTTGTAAAGGAATATAAATAATCAGAGTTATTAAAATTAAGCCATTTGGAATTCCTGTGTGTGCCTCATATTGCCATGCTAGGTGACCAGATGTCATTTCTCTAGGCAACCAGCAAAGCTAGTATAGTATATGTTATATCTCCTTGTTCTTTTTGAACAACAGCCTCCTGATCTATGTACAGGTTCCTGACGAGCACAATCAAATGTTCTGGAATTCCAAAGAAATTTCATTCTTTCTCTCTGTTAAGTAATGCTTGGAACAAAATAACGTATTTAACTGGGCTCATTTTTCAGTTAGTATTATTAAACTTCTTACTATGAACCAAGGTTGATTTTCTGTTCTTACTATTCCTTAGTTCTTCTCCTTTATCCTTTTCTTTGGGGCTAGATTTCCTCAACTTACTCTCTTACCAAGGATTCCATCCTTAGTCCTCTCCTCCTCTCTCTGCAGCCTGCCTCTTGACTTGAGCCGTCACCTCTATGTTCATCTTCAGTCAGTCTTCTTAGGGGGTTCTCTAGGCATTTCTTAGATGTTACCCCACACTCGAGATGTTCAAAACCCAGCTTAGCATCTTTTACCAGGTCACCCTCTCTAACCACCTTTTCTGTCGTTCTTAAAAATCTCCAATACATACTTGAGGTTTACTTCTCTTTTTTTATGACTCTAGTTGATTACTAGATCTTCTCCAATAAAATTGTCATTTCCACCCCAGCCTCTCCATTGCCTTCTGTCACTCCTGTGGTCCAGAATCATTTAACCCTAGAAGCTCATGCACAGACTCCTTGCAGCCATTCTTGCCATCCTCAGCCATTTTGTATATATCAGTTTAATCTCCTGAGATAACTGCTTTTATCATGTCAGTTTCCTTCAAGCACTTTAGCACCTATTCCCCCAGCAGTGCAGCTAGTCTGTTGACTGGTTACTTTGCCACATCATCTCCACCTCTTGCCTTCCACCTGCTTAGAATAGCCTCTCACTCTCTTCTCGTCCAAATCCCATCTGTCCTCTAAGATACAACTCGATGTTTTTCTCTGCAGCCACTCAGGATGTCTTGTCTAATTCTCATCTTCTGTACCCTTTACTGTCTGAGCCACTTGATGAGGCCTTTTAACAACAATCTGCCTGTTACTTAGCAGTGTGACCTGTGAGTGTCTTATCCAATTTTATTTCTGTAGTTCTTAGAACATAACAGGTAGTTACATGGAATTGAGTGTAAAATAGCTACAGAATGCAATGATGGAGATCCAGCTCTGTGGCAGTATTACAAGTTTGCTTTTTTTGTGTGTGAAATAAATTTGCATTTAGAAAAGCATAATAAGAAAGCTCTGGCTGAACACAGTGAAAGGATTTGTTAATGATATGCTTTAGGCTGGGGCTTTTCCAGAAACTGGAAGAAAATTGTAACATGATTGTGAGTATATGAAAAATGTCTAAAAATTGAGATGACTGATCATTGCTTTAATGGCTAGAATTTTCTGCCAGCTGTTTTGCAAGAATGGTGGAGAGAGGATAAAAGGATGATGCAAGGTTATTGCTGGTTTGGATCTTGAAGAAATCTGGAAATCTGAGTTGTTTTAAGACATTTCATAAACAGATTTTACATTAATTGTCACAACATAGTTTAAAAACAAAGTAGATTGGCTTAGATATTGTGGTAGTTAAGGTTGTGTGTCAACTTGGCTGAGCCTGGTTTTGACGATGTAGTTATTCCCCATGATGAGACTGCTAATCAACTCAGTGGTAGAATCTACTGTGAGCAGCTGAGTAGCTGCTTTAGGGATGTGGTCTGCTTCCAGTATATAAGAAGACACTCTGAGAAAGATCTCTGAACTTTCTGGCACATCGGGATCCTGCAGTTGGCTGAGTCTTCATATCAGTGGCCTGCCATGTTGTTTGATAATCCTGGAACTGTGCCGTTTTACTTTTCAGCCTTGGATTTGTCAGCCTCAGCAGTCAGCAGCTGCCTGAGTTAAGAGACACCTCCAGGGATCTTTGTAGGAGATCCTGGATAGAGTGGAAGAACAATGTGGAACAAAACTCAAAATCATTTAAAAAAAAAAAAAAGGGACCACGTTTGCTGGTCTGATAGAGCCTGGTGGAACCCCTAAGACTATGGCCCCTAGCTGCCTTTCAGGTCTGAAATTGAACCCACTCCTGTGGCTTCCAGCCAAACAAAAGACAGGCACATGAGCTGAACATTTATATTAGGTAGATCAATCTTGGGGGAATAGAAGGGCAATGTAATGCATAGGAAGACAGTTCAGGGGGGCAAGAGTGCATGGGAGGGAAGGACACAAGGAAGAGGTAGCTACGGGGAGGAAGTGGGAGAGGAGCTGTTGCATTGTGGGAAATTGCAGTCAGTGTCATGAGACAGTGTATGTAACCTGCTGTATGGAAAATGAATTTGCTCTGTAAACTTTCACCCAAATCACAGTAAAAATTTAAAACAAAAAATGATACCTCCAACTCCAGTGGACCGGGAGCAAGAGGCAGAGCTGAAGCCCAAGGTCAAGGGGCCTTCTCCCAGCCCCTAGAGCTGGCACTTTGTACTCAGATTTCTAGCCTCCTAAACTGTAATAGAATAAATCCCTGTTTGTTAAAGCCATTTACTTGTGGTGTTTTCTGTTAGAACAGCACTAGATAACCAAAACAGATAATGTCATAATTTGGGTCAATATATTGATAGCACTTGATAACTTACTACATTTTTTTTAATAACCTTTCATTTTACAATCACTTGCTTATAGTAGTTGCCACAGGAAAATTCTTAGCTGAATTGTATCTCCTCTGTTTGTATACTTTTAGCATGACTTGTTTCTCTGCTTTTCTTTTCAGGAAACAGACCCTGACTTTGATCATTGTGCAGTCTGCATAGAAAGCTATAAGCAGAATGATGTTGTCCGAATTCTCCCCTGCAAGTATGTCAACTTTGTTTAAATAAGAATGTTGCTGATGTGGCCTGTATGTCTCCCATGCAGAGAACCCACTCAGAATAGGTATCCCACTTGCCTTTGAGAGCCACCTAGCACAGTGCCTGTCTGACAGTCGGGTTTAATGCACATTGCTGAAGTGGGAAATTACAGTGAGCAGTGCTGCCCCAAGAGCAGATCTCACAAATCTTTTCTAGTTATGGAAAACACATGTCCAACTCTAAACTCATCTGTGGCATAAGACATTAAGGTTGAGTTTTATTTGTGATGATTTTGGGTTTAAAAAACAGCCACATTATTCATCTCCATCTTCCATCAGAGTACATCACTAGGCCCTCCAGTAAAACCTCAGCAGTGTTCACTTGACTGTGGATACTAGGGATTTGGATTAAGTCTTTTTCTGAACTGAGATTATACCAAATGGGAAGCACTGCTATTTGCTGCATGCCTGCTTGAGGTCAGATACTCTGTGCAGTTTACATTTGCTGTCTCCTATAATCCTCTCAGCTGTCCTAAGTGTGTAAGTATTTTTATCTCCTCGGTACAATGAAGGATAATGAAGCCAAAGTCATTTCCCAGGGTCACACAATTCAGAAATGGCAGAGCCAGTGTTCACCCTGGTCCGCCTTCCTGTCAGTGTTTCTTATATAGTGTCACGTACCTCCCTCCAAAAGGAGAATGATGGCCTGTACTTCGGCGCAATTAAAAGGCACATTTTCTTCGTAAGCATGTTAATTTCTGCAGCCTCTGGGGAATGTGAAATATTAAGTCAATGATGCTGAATGTCAATTAGAAAAGTATAAATTACCTGCTGAGAAATGTAAAGTCAAAGATACTTCTTCTTTCTTCCCCCCTCTTCTCTTTAAAACACACTGACTACAACTCTGCCCTTATAATAGGAGCTCTGGTGGCATAGTGCCTAAAATGAGAAAATAATTGTTAGTAGTTATGACCATAAGCCTTCTGATGCTATTTGCTCACCAAGTAATCTGTTTTGAGCCAAGGAAAATTTGTCTTTTTAAAATCCTGTAACCTAAGAATAATGCTATATACTGAAATAGAAAAATCAAGATTCTGAAAGTCAAGTCATTCTAGTGTATATGTAAAGGAAAATCTATGAAACTGAAAAGATACTGTCCTAAGAAAGTTAAATTATATAATGATCAATTTAGTGTCACTCGCAGTCATTTAACAGTCTAAAAACATAATGCCTAATGCAAATGTAGATACAGGTATAAATCAGGAAAATAATTGGTTGAATGCATTATAAGGGATAACCAGCTGTTACCTGCTTTAATTTATTTACTTTTTTTTTTATTGTGCTTTAGGTACAAGTTTACAGAGCAGAGTTTGTTTTGCATTCAACATATTACCTGCTTTTAAAAAGTGTGTTTACCTGCACAGATTTTTTTGACACCATAATGACCAGGAAGAAGCCAAGTATTTCGAAAATCTCTGTCTTCCTGTCAGTCCCTCGTAACCCCTTGGGACCTAGAAATAAAGGCCTCCAAAGCCATTCCTGGTTATTGAGCGTCTTTTCCTCAAGTGAGCCTCAACCTAAAATAGATTATTCTGGGAAGCTTACTTCCCATTCTCTCCATCCCATAGTGTTGGCTTTTTCAAAGTTTCATACTTAGTTCTCTTTGTTAACTTAGTCCAGTACTTTTCAAACCTGACTATATGTCAGAATCAGGAGGGTAGCTTTCAAAAACACATCCTTGCAGGGCCCAGGCATTTTTACTTTTAATAAGTATCTGATTGGTTTGATACTGCAAAGCCATGTCCTGTTTTGAGATCCAGAGTTTTGATTGATCTCTTCCTTTTCATGATTGCACCTACCACTAGTGAAGTAGTTCTCACCCTTTTCTGTTTGTGTTTTAGTTGTGAATTTTAGAATTTTTGGTAAATTCAATGGACTTTCTTTGCCTCCATAGTTACTGTACTATTCACTTGGTTGTCTGTCAGTTCCAGGTCTTTGACAAGAAATGCTTACTGCCTGACCATATATCAGAGTTCTCCAGGTGGCTTTGGAGCCAACTGATGCTTCTTACTCTAACATCTTAAGTCTCAGCAAGTTACAGCTCTGTCTGAACTATGTTGGACAGCCTGCTCAGCAGAACATTTAATCTAACTGAAATCATGACAACATATGAGGCTTAGATGTAGTAAAATTTAACTGTACTCATTCAGCAACCTTTTGACAACTTGACTTAGATCATGGTTTCTTGACCTCAGTACTGTTGACATTTTGGACTAGATCATTCTTTGTTCTGTGGACTGGCATGTGTGTTACAGGATATTTAGCAATATACCCAGAAGATACCAGTAGCTCCAACAACAACAACCCTGGTTGTGACATTGCCAAAATGTACCCCTGAGGGATAGAATCTCCCCCCATCGAGAACCACTGACCTAGAGGATGGCTACTTACAAAATACTCATGTTTATTCCGAGTCTTCTCCAGAGCTCTTGTTTCCAAATGATGCCTCTCAGGTACTTTCCACCTGGGCCTCTGCGTGCCAATTCTCTTCCCTCCTCAGGGACCTTGCATTTATCTTGTGCTTCTGCTTACACTATTTCTTCTGCCTAGGATGACCTTCCTTTCCTTTTTTTTTTTTTAAATCTCTGTGGTCTTTGAAACCAAGCCTAGATGTTGCCCCTGCTGAATCTTCCCTGATCTCACATTGCCAAGCGACTCTGGTATCACACTGACCTCCCACAGGACTCCGCACAGACACTAAGCTGGCACTTCAGCCAGTGGGCTCCATCTCAGCTGGGTCCTGCGCATAGCCTGGAAATGTTTTCTTCTTCCCTTTGCTGGCTCTACCCATTATCACAGCAGCACTTTCACGTATATTCATGTTCCTTAAACATCTGACCTTACTGTCAACTTCAGAGAGAAAATAATGGGTATCTCCCTCAATTTCAGACCTCTAGCCTTCAGGCATGCCTGCCTCTGTACCTCCCTTGTACCCTTTTTTCCCGTCAGAGTATGGGCAACCCTCCTTTGGGCTAAAGCTGCTCTTTCCACTTGGGCCTCTGTGAGCCAGTTCTCTTCCCTCCTCGGGGACCTTGCTCTATTGACTGTCTGCTCCCTCCTCCTCTGGCTTTTATTCTTCCTGTCTCTACTCATCAGCATTTAATCATGCTCAAGCATTTGCTCTTCCCATTATTAAACTCTTTCAAAGCCAACCCAAAAATAAAATTCACTGCCATTGAGTCAGTTCGGACTCATAGTGACCCCCATTGGATTTCTAAGGCTGTAAATCTTTACAGAAGCAGACTGCCCCATTTTTCTTCCACAAAACAGCTGGTGTGTTAGAACCACCAACCTTTTGGATAGTAGCCAAATGCCTTAACCACTACACCACTGGGGCTCCTTCTTTCAAAGCCATCACTCTCCAAATGTCATACTGCAGCATCTGCCCTTCAAGGCAGACTTTTAAAGGATCTACACTCACTGTCTCTTTACCTCATTAAGGGGTGAAGAAAAGCCCAGGTGCCTTTTTGTATATCTGTCTTTAATTTTAAACAAGTTTGTCTGGAGAGAGAACTAAAACTCTCTGTAGCTGTCAGCCTCTCATGGGTTGCTGATTTTTTGTTCCATGACCTTTACTTTTCATCTTCTGTCACATTAATTTATTGTGGACAGATGGCAGTTGGCATTGCTTTGGGGACCTCCTGCTTGTGTCATTTGATTACAGTTGATCATCCTTTGAATGTTAGCCAACATGTCTTAAAAACTGAAAAAACATTACCTTTATTTAGACCTGTTTTATTTAACATCAGCCACAAAATTTGTTAGTAGTTAAGAATACGTCTTCAGGAGTGGAGAGCTGCAGCTTGGTCTGTGATGCCACTTTAGAAGCTAAAATGAGTCAGTCAGCTGGCTGGCTTGAGGAGTCACTGTGATCACCTCCTTCCCCCAGAAGGGAGGGCCTGATTTAAACAGTGTGCCACCCCAGGGTAAGAGAAAAGAGTTCTTGTCTCTGACCTTTAATGATCTTGGATCCTTTTGTATTTCCCAAGTTCTAGCATGACACCCAGAGGCTACAGAGCTATGAAAACAACTCACCTTTGATACAGGCTCCTCATCCCATTGATCGTTCTGTAGTGTGGCATTGTGGGAAGTAGGAGAGGGGAGAGTACTTGATTTCAGAATTACTGGTTTTATTCCTTTTATTGTTCTATCCATTTCACATTTTGTATGCCAAAGTCTTTCTTCAGGAGTAAAGGACTTCTTTGTTGACGCTCTAATGTGCTTGGGGTTTTCCTGTTTCACTATTCCTCAACCCATTACCGGCTTTCCAGCCCAGTACACCACCCAACCCTAATATGGTGGGCCCTTTTCTACTTTTATGTGGGTTTTCATTATTTGAATCTGTTTCATTATAATAATGGGAAGGGGCTTCTTTTAAGGGTTGGGATTGCCCCAAGTAATTTCTTCTGGGGTCCTTCTGTGGATGTTGGTGGGACTGGGCATGTGGGTACTGGCATGTCTGGGGCCTGAAGCACATTGAAAGAATGTCTTAACCATTTATTGGGGTACCATATAAAAAATTAGCATTACTTTGCCTCAGTGTATGTTTACAATACTTTTCATTTGCGCAGTCCTTGGTACTTTTCCAAGTAATCCCACACAATTTTTTACTTACTTCTCCAAATACACCCTTCCCCACTATCCTCTGCCCCCTGAAGTTTTACAGATGAAAAAGCTAGGAATCAGAAAGGATGGTTTGCAGACAGATAGACAGTTGTAGTTGCAGAGCTTTGCCTAGAAGGAAGGGAAAGGCCACATTGAGTTTGGTGAAACCGTAGAACTGAGGAAACAGAAGCAAGAGGGTTAAGAGAATGGGTGATGATGAAAAGGGGACAACAGTACAGAGCAGTTTGTCCCAAAGATTACATCCGTGACAGGAAGGAGAGCACTGGGCTTTTGTCAGAGGGTCAGTAAAGAGAAAAATTTCTCAGTTTTATTTTCAGAAGAGAAAGATGTCCTGTGGGAATTAGACAATCAAGACACCTGGACAAGATGTACAGAAACTGGACTGTGTGGGAATCTGGAAAAGTAGCTGCTAGATCTAGGAAGGAAAAAGGAGAGGAGGGGAAAATGTCTTAATTTTGCCAAGAGGGTGAGGGAATAACAAAATGATGGGGTAAATGGATAGTCTAAAGGAAAAGGTTTTTTTTTAAAAAAGAAAAGAAAGAAAGAAAAACTTTCTTCAGATTTTGAGCTAGCTAAGGAAAGGAAACCTTTTTGTTTGTTCCTAAAGAGCCAATTAGTCTTTGTTGTTCTTCATTAAAATACCCCACATTTCGAGGAGAGGTTATATGTGTTTAGTAATATTGGGGGGTGGGTAGCACTTTTCGATCAATAAACCTAAAGGGAAAAAATTATTCAAGAACCCCAACATAAGAAAAGTCCATAATTAATTATTGATAATGTAAAGTTAAAGGAACAGATAGGACAAGAACACTCAGTTCATGGAGCTTTAAAAATTAAAAAGAGATTTTACAACTTTATTCTTTCTCAATAATCAGTAACATGAAAGAAAAGAAGGACAATGAGAAAAGGGAAAAAATAAAAGCACTGTTGAAAACAGAGAGTGACAAAAGACAAACCACTATTTACCCAAAGTTACTCACTGCTACTTGATTTTTTTCACCAGTGTCTCTCGCAACAGTTACATTCAGCTGCTACCCACCCACCAAAGCAGCCCTGATCTTCCCCTGGCCCTTTAACAGATCACATAACCTTATTTCTTCTATCACCTGTCAACTGGCTAAATCCCTGTCACCCTACCTAGAACTGGCCTACAGCACCTTTCCAGCCATCCTACCCCCATCCAGTACGAACAAAATCCTCAGGACTTTCCGGTGGTGGCTTCCCATTCCTTAAGTAGAATCCTTAAAGATTTAAATAAAAGCCTTCAGCCATGATGAGGGTCTGGTTAACTGTATTCCATACAAGTTTAAGACTAGATTGATGGACTCAGAGCCCAAGATCTTTATTCTTACCCCCAAAGAAATGAGTACAAGACCACCAACTGGTAATAGGTAGGTGTGTATATAATGTTCAGGCTGAAGCTGTAAGCATAATGCTTATTCCAAAGCTCACAACAATGAGTTTTGAAGACCTTTTTAAATCAAAACTGCATTTTAAAACAAATCTATATAGCAACATTAAGGAGCTCTGGTGATGTAGTGGTTAAGACATTTTGCTGTTAACCAGAAGGTTGGTGGCTTGAACCCACCAGCTGCTCCACAGAAGAAAGACGAGACTGTTTGCTTTCATAAAGATTAGAAACTCGCCTTAGAAACTCACCGGGGATCACTATGAGTCGGAATAGACTCTGTGGCAATGAGTTTGGGTTTTTTGATATATAGCAGCATTGTGTTGTTGTTATGTGCCATCGAGTCGGCCCCAACACATAGCGATCCCTCCTTGGGTTTCCAAGGCGGTATCAAATACGGAAGTAGATTGCCCAATCTTCCTTCTGAGGAGTGGCTGGTGAGTTTGAACCGCCAGCCTTCTGGTTAGCAGTCAAGTGCCTTAGACACTACACTACCAGAGCTCCTGTGTTGTTGTTGTTGTTTTTGTTATGTGCCGTTGAGTCGGACCTGACTCACAGTAACCCCTCCTTGGGTTTTCGAGGCAGTATCACTGCAGAAGTAGATTGCCCCATCTTCCTTGCGAGGAGTAGCTGATGGGTTTGAACCACCGGCCTTCTGTTTAGCAGTCAAGTGCCTTAGGCACTACGCTACCAGAGTTCCCCAGAGCTCCTATAGCAACATTAAATTATCTATTAACAGTGAACATTTTAAAGGCATACCATGGGTCAATTTGGTATCTTTCTCAACGTTCCTGTACATTATTTTATCCCAAGACTCAGATTATAGCACTCTTTCCAAAAACACCCTGAAGACCTGCCCTTTCCCAGTTGGCCAGTATTCTAGGACTCTATATGGCTTCATTTCAGCTTCTCAGGGCTACCATGCCAGGGTACTTGAACTTGGGGAATCATTTCAGCACCTTCCACAAAGTCTTTACTCTCTTCCGAAGGGCACAAGTTCCTTTTCTAAGAATGCAAAACCCTCCATGACTGACTGATTTCCAGTCATAAAGATGTGGCTTTCTGCTCTCTTGAATAAGAGAAATATCACCCATCCTCCCCTTTAACATTTTGGCTAAAATCAAGTGTTACTTGATTCTTAAGAACAGTATACCCTAAAAATAGTTCCAACTGCTCTGTAAATTTTACTGCTAACATAGATTGCTTAGAATTGTTTTGAAATAATACTTAGGTGACTTTTTAACAGATCTCCATGAAACTAAATTAATAATTATGCAGCAAATCCTTGCTTTTTTTGTTTTTCACTTTTTTTAAAATTGTGATTTGGGTGAAAGTTTACAGAGCAAATTCATTTTCCATACAACAGTTAATACACATTTTGTTTCATGACATTGATTGCAATCCGCATAATGTAACAGCTCTCTTCCCAATTCCTCCCTGTGATTACCTTTTCCTTGTCCTTTCCTATGCATTCCTGCCCTCTGAGCAAGTACTGCCCTTACCATCTCCCATGGATGATCATTCTAAGGAGTACACTTAACTGGTGTAAATGTTCACCATTTCTTCATGCCTCTCTCTCTTTGAAATATAATGTCGGAAGCCACAAGAGTGAGTTCAATTCCAGGCCCAATGGGTAACTAGGGGCCATAGTCTTGAGTGTTTCGCCAGGCTCTATCAGTCTTGCTCTTTTTTATAATCTTGAGTTTTGTTCCACATTTTTCTTCCACTCTGTCCAGGATCTCCTATACTGATCCCTTTTTGAATGTTGACAGTGGTAGCCAGGCACCATCTAGTTCTTATGGTCGCACAGTCATGAAGGCTGAGGTTCTCATGGTCTTCTAGTTCCTTGGACTAATAATTTCCATGTGTCTTTGATTTTCTTCATTCTTTTTTGTTCTGGACTAAGGGAGACCAATTGTCCCATCTTAGATGGCCACTTGCAAGCTTTTAAGACCCTAGTTGCTGCTCACCGACGTAGGCTGTAGAACAATATTTTTGTGTGGTATGTTATGCCAATTGAGCTTGATGTTCCCCTTGACCATGGTCCTGAACCTGTGGGCCCAGCAACTCACTCAGGGTGTTTGACTTTGGCTAAAAAGTTATCATAACTTTGCCCTGTTAGCTCTATTATATATGTGAATATTCTTATAGCACATACAAATACATATGTAGAAATAACATCTGCCAAACTTATAGATGTGCAGAGAACTCTTGATTCAATTTTTGTTTAATATCTTTTGAAATTCCATTTTTCTGCTTTAGCTATTATAGAAAACATAGCTGAATCTTTAAAGTATGACTCATGATCTCCTGTCTTAATAAATTTCCTAAGTTTCCTCAAGTCCATTTTAAAATTTCATGAAATAAAAAGTCCAAACAGCCAAATCCTGCTTATCAGTTTTCATTACATAGCAGTATAGATACATAATACTAAGTTCAAGAGATTTTTTGCAAATTATATTTTAGTAAGTCTCCAGTATTTCTTTGTGTCTTGGGACTTGCAGATATGTCCTAAAAGGGAGGAAAAACAAACTAATTAAAAATTCCACTTATTTGCATTTGGGGCTACTAAGTTTTCCATATATAATTTGTGATGCAATTTTCCATTATTTTATAGGCATGTTTTCCACAAATCCTGCGTGGACCCCTGGCTTAGTGAACATTGTACCTGTCCTATGTGCAAACTTAATATTTTGAAGGCCCTGGGAATTGTGGTATGTGTCCTAATTTGTTACTACTATTGTGTATTATCCTAACAAACATTGTATAACAATTGGCATAATAAGAAGCATAACTGAATCTCACAAGAAAACACAGTTACTCCAACAGTGTCTTTCTTCCAGATTACTTAATGTCTAATCCATCTGAGGGAACTCCTGGAAAAGAATATCAATAACTATAGTAACCTTCACTTTTAAAAGTATGCTTCTATTGAAGTGGTGAGTGTGTCATGAAGAACTGAGGTAGAGAGAAGGACATGATTTTTCTTTATTTGAATATCTTTAAAAGAAAAAAGAATAGGATAAAGAGTTTTAAGTTTTGGTCCAGTAGTTTTTCTGCATTCAGCATAATAGGAGACTATATAATCACTTTTTTTCCTTCCTCCTAAGTTTGGCCTTAGCCTAATGTGTTAGTAAGTTGCAAACAGTGAAAGTGGGCAATGACTGAAGCTCTGGGAGAAACCTTTGACAGCCTGGCCGGTGCTTTAGCCAGGTGTGCTGCAGTTGGTACTTCAGGTTTGACAGGTGCCAAATCCATGTTGACTCTTTAAAGACCTTGAAGACTCTACATTTCCTTGTTTAAGAGAAGTGTATATCCTAGGTTAAGGAGCTCTGGTTGAAGCATTTGGCTGCTAACCAAAAGATTGATGGTTTGAACCCACCAGCTCCTCTGTGGGAAAAAGATGAGGTGGTCTGTTCCTGTAAAGATTTACAGTCTTGGAAACCCAATGGGGACAGTTCTGTTCTGTCCTGTAGGATCACTATGAGTCAGAATCAACTCTGTGGCAGTGGGTTTGGTTTATGGTTTATATATCCAAGGTTACTGCTTTTTAGAAGAAAATAAAATACTTTCTGATCTCAAGAAAGAATGGATGAATAATCTCCTTATGGAGCAAGAAGTTTAGTTTGACTCAACTGAAGTGCTCATTATTTTATGTTTGCAACCTAAAGAAGATCTGAATAGTTCTATTTGAAATACAGTGTCGGGTTACAGGTTCAGTTCAGTCTACTTAGGCGGTGATGCCTCATTTATCCTGTCTCTGAGATTGAGATGCTCCACATCTATGAAGTTTTACTTTAGCTCAGGATTTTACTTGGCATTATTGACATTTTGAGCCAGATCATTCCTTGTTGAGGCAAGAGGGTGTCCATTGAGGCTGTGTATCAGCATCCCTGGCCTCTAACATTAAATGTCAGTAGCACAACATCTTAGTCATGACAGTCAAAAGTGCTTCCAAACATCGCCAAATGTCCTTGGGAAGAAACGTCACCCCCAGTTGAGACTGGTTTAACATTAAGCATATGCCATAATGATCAGCATATAAAGACATTTGGAAAATATTAACTTAGCCTTTCTCATTGCCTCTAGGCTTATTTGTTTTGTTTTAAGGGCTAATAATTTCCCCCTCTATACTTAATAGAAATTCTTCTAAAATATAGTATACCATGGCTCCAGAAATATAATAAACATCATAAACTCATCTAACTGGGCATCAGTTTTATTGTTGTTGTTAGATGCCATCGAGTCAATTTTTGACTCAAAGTGACCCACTGTGGCAGTTAGCCAAGCACTTAATCATTGTGCCACCGGAGCTCCTTGGGCATTACTGTAGTATCAATCACTACACTGTGCTGTGATTTTTTTTTTTTTTTTTTTAATAGGGCTCTGGGGTGATACAGAACAGAATTCTTTTCCCAGGAAGCCATTGGTTCTAGATTTGGTTGACTCACTTTTTGTATGTAAGCTCTTCTCAGCCAGCCAGCCTTCCTGTGTCTGCTTCTAGAGTGCTATCCATTGGAGGCTAAGAGAACTGAAGTTTACTGGGGATGCCACATATCCATATTGTTAAATAAGAAGACTTTCATGCCTATACTGTGATTGGTAGGCTTTGTCACCAGCTCGCCTTCAAAATTAGATGCTTAGGTTTTGAAACAGAGCATTTTCTTACAGTTCCAAAGTCTTTAACTTTGATCTGCTCTTGGATGTGTGCTTTACTTGTGTTTAAAGGTAAAAGATATTTAGAAACTGATTACTAGATAAATGGAGCATTAGAGAGAAGTTAACAAGATGAAAGCAGTATTCTGTTACCTGCTATCCCTCAACTTTAACATAAGAGCCAAAGAAATAGAGTTCATAATTTTTTTAATTGAAGGCTTGTAGTTTACTAAGGAGTTCTGGTAGCATACTGCCTAAGGCACTGCCAGATGGTTAGCAGTTCAAACCCACCAGCCTCTCTACAGCAAGAAAATGAGGCAATCTGCTCCGGTAAAGATTTACCTACCACCTTGAAAACCCAGCAGGGTTGCTGTGAATCGAAAGCAACTTGGTGGCAGTGGGTTTGGTTTTTTGTTTTTTTTTGTTTTTTTTTTGGTTTGTCATTTAATAAAGGAGTCAGTGAGTGGCACAAATGGTTAAGTGCTATACTGCTAACAAGAGGTTGATGGGTCAGACCCAACTAGGGCCTCCTCAGAGTAAGGCCTTGTGATCTGTTTCCAAAAGGTTACAGCCTTGAAAACCCTGTGGAGAACTTCTACTCTGCACACAGGTTTGCCGTGAGTTGGAATTGACTCAGTGGCAACTAACAGCATGACTTCCTTTTGCCTATGAGGTGTGTCCACAAAAGGATGTCATTTCTTTATAAACATGCAGTGGCCAGTGTTCTCAATTCTGCAGTGTATTGGGATTCTACTTTTTACCTTTCTTGGGAGGAGATAGTCTGTTCCTTTTGTAGAAAAACTTGTAGGTAAGAGTGGGAAGGAGAGATAGAGAAAGAAATGATAGGAAATCTCATGGGAAGAACTTAGTTACATCTTTTCTGTAGAGTGTCAAACAGATTTGTCAAAAGATTTATTATTCTTCTCATTATTTTTAATATGGAAATATTTTGCAGCCAAATTTGCCATGTAATGATAACGTAGCATTTGATATGGAAAGGCTCACCAGAACCCAAGCAGTTAACCGAAGATCAGCCCTTGGTGACCTTGCCAGCGACAACTCCCTTGGCCTCGAGCCACTTCGAACTTCGGGGATATCGCCTCTTCCTCAGGATGGGGAACTTACTCCTAGAACAGGAGAAATCAACATTGCAGTAACAAGTAAGTGGGGACCCTTTGCCCCAGGTGCAGGCAGTTTTTGCTTCTTGTGTTTAGCCTGTGGTGACTGCTCAAGAGAAGAATTCATTCACCTGGGCCAGCAATTTAGTCTGTAAATTTAGAAAGTAATGTGTGTTTTTGTTAAAAGAGATACTTGGAATAGTGAAACTTGCTTTACATTAAGGAGCTTGTGCATTTATATGTGCTTAATAGTAATATATATCATTCAATGAGCAGTTTTCAGAGATTTGCTTTAGTAGCTGTTTTATAATCATTGCATTGTGAACAGGTATTTTAAAAGGTAATTTTGGAATTTGATGTAGGCTGTCAGCAGTATCTTTGGTATGTTTTGTAACTGTGAGCACCAGTGCTTTATATTTGCCTTGCTACAGACAACATAGTAAAAAATGAATCTAGAATTGGAACATAAAAATTAAAATAAAATTCTTAACTTTCAAAATAGTTGAGATGGTGTTTATTTGCCACTTTTTATGGAAGTTGGTCTAATGTTGGTCTCTTGATAGTTAAATCTTTGATACAGTTGTACTACCCAAGGCAGGAAGAAAGTCAAAGGGTAATCTGCCTTTAAAATAGTCTAGGCTGGTTATGAACAAAGCACTCCCATGTTTGATGGCAATGCCTAAATTCAGTATGCGTGGTCTGACCGGCGTGTGTATGGGCAGTATAGACATTCACCTGTAACCAAACAGCTCTTTTCTCCAATTCCATCCTTTCCATGTGGTTTTCATCTAACAACCTTTCATCCCATCTTTGTGTCACCACCCTGGTGCTGCCTTTTTCAGTGTATGCTGTTGCTTGCCTAGAGCTTCAAGCCCTGAACCTGATGGGACTCTGCTTAACTCTGGGAGTTAGTAAAATGGGTAAATCTATTACAAAATATGTTTTCCTTCAGATATTAAGACTTCATATATTATGTGATCTGTTCAGTTGAAGTATACATGTTTTTAACCAACCAAAAAGTATAAAAAAAAATGATTTCCCAAGTTTTATTTTGTCATTTGTCTAAACTCAAGGAGCCTTCATTCAGTTATGAAATAAGTAAAACTATTCTTTGATACAGCTCATTTATTACCATTTCCCAATGGTTTATTTTAACAGCATTTCATGTTTTTCCTACTTTATCAGTTAGTCTTCATGGTTTAGAATTTTAAAAATTTATCTAGTAGTAATAAGGAGACAAAAGTTGATTGTTGGTTTTTTTTAAATGAGGTATTGTAGGTCCTTCATTGATCAGACATTTATTGAGCACGTACTACTACATTAAGTACTGACCCAGTTCTATTTGATGTAAAAATGTCCCTACAAAATCTTATTTGGGTAATAAAAAATACTATTTTGTATACCAGATTAATCACTGTCAGAATTTATACATGATGTTAGTTTAAAAAAAAAAAAAAAACATATGGTTAAATTAGACCAAAGCTACCTCTGTTTTTCCCTCCAAAGTCCTGTAGCTCCATAGCAATTACCATGCATTCATCCAGCATCCTCTGTGTGCAAGGCACTGTGCTAAATCGGCACTGAGGAGGGCAGAGGTGTGAGAGACCCTGGCGCAGTGGGTTGCTACCAAAATACCTCTGGGCCTGTGGGACTTTGCTATGATGGTGTTTACTTCTTGGTTACTATTTTTTATAACTGAAATGCCACATAAATATGAATGGTATGTGCAGAATTAGGGAACAAACGTAATTGAAGTTCTGCAAGTTAATCTGTTAATATGTATGAAAGTCTCTAAGAAGAAACAAGAATGCTGTGCTCAGCTCCTTGAAGATGAAGACCACTAAACTTTGATTTTTTAAGAATGCCAGTGTACGCTTTTTCTAAATATGTATACAGGAAAATATATACAGTGCAAAGACAGATTTTGTATGGATTCTTGAATATTTACCTTGACTTAAATAAAAATCTTATGAATGCACTCTTTTGATGGGGAATTTGTAATTCAAGAAACAGAACCTTCACTGTTAACCTAAAAGGAAAAGTTTTGCTAAGCATTTTATTAATATAAGCCAAGATGGGCAGAGAAATGTATGGAACCAACTCAGTATCCTGAAATCCCTTAGGGTGGTTGTTCTTCACCTTCTGAGGATCATCACCTTTAAAAACTACTAAAAGTGTAGTAATCTTTCTATAGAAAAATGCCTAAACAATATAATTTTAGGGATCATGGAATACAAATTAAATGTTAAACACAGCTCTTACATATACCAATAGATGTAAAGTATAAATATTTCCTCCCCCTGCCCTATGAAGATATACAGGGACTTTTACTTTGTAGCACTTTATTAAACCAGTCTTAGTGTGTGCTCTAGGAAGTATTTTATAATTAAGACTTTTTAGGAAGTCAGATTGGTTCCCAGGTTATTTTTGAGGTTTTGAGTAAGTACTGTTTTTAGAATATTTCCTTGACAATACAGACTTTGAAAAGTTTAAGGGGAAATATTAACTGACATCCTAATCTAGAGAGAGAAACTAAAGAACTCTGAAAATACTGTGCACCAGAGGTTTTTAGCTCCTTGGTGGGCCAGCTGCCTGATAAATCACCTGCCCTTCCTACTTCCGCTTGACAAAGCCAGAAAAATCAGTGCTGCTTCCCAGCAATGTGGGCATGAAGGGTAGTCCCTCCTCCTGAGACATCGGTGAGAAGTCCTTTTTATGTAGACATTACTAGTAAATCTATGCATAAGAGAAAAGAATGTAGATGTGAATGTCTTGGAAGTCTAGTTCATGATTGCTTGGAGTACCCCCATCACCTTTGAGAACCATTATTCTGTTCTTTTAAGCCTTTCTTTAAGAATGAGTGCTGCTACTATGCAGAAATGACAAAATGAAGAAGGAAATAAGGTTATAAGTATGACTAGTTCAGTTTGCTGTCATTTAAATTAACAACAAAAAAAGTCCACATGCAATTTCATACACATATTTTGACTATGCACTTTTTGGTGGCCGTACTCCTTACAGGCCTCAGGACCTTAACTGGAAGAAATGGTTGGGCCATGCTTTCCTTTCTCCCTTACAGCTTTCACCACTACTTCCACTAACCTTCTCCAGTTAGTAGCTCTCTGGCAAATCTCCTCCTGCTTCACTTCCTTGGGCCAGTCTTGGCTCACACCTCCGTTGACATCTGCTTCGTTGCATTTAAGGGAAATGTTGACGTCGATTTGACTTAAGCCTTCTCCCCAGAGTGATTTCCTCCCTTTCCTTTGTCAACAGAAGAATGGTTTATTATTGCCAGTTTTGGCCTCCTCAGTGCTCTCACACTCTGCTACATGATCATCAGAGCCACAGCTAGCTTGAATGCTAATGAGTAAGTAACAAATTGTTTAGTTTGTTCTTTGGATTGCATGTGCCAGATGATCCCCCCAGAAAAAACTTATTTTTCATAAGGGTGGTAAGAATTGGCTTTCCACCAATTTCACACAGATCTTAATGGGGTCATATCTAGCAAAATAATTTATTTCATTAACATACGTTTTTAGTCAGTAGCACAGGTTGGGAATTCACTTTGCTCAACAATAGCTCACTTGAGAAAAGATGTAGGGGTTTTCATTAGCCACAAACATGAAGTGAATTAGCAGGAAAGTACAAATGCCAAGGCAGTGTAGTCTTATGATGTAAAGAATGTCAGTGTCCAGGTCATTAAAAGGTTGGCCCTGCTCTACTGTGGCTCATCAGACCTTACCTGGAGTCCTACACATTGAGCTGTGAGTAGAAAACACTGGCACCTCAGCCCGTGTTCAGAGGACAGTGACTTGGATTTTAGCCTGCAGGAAAGAAACACTAGGGAAGACCTGCTGTTTCCAAATATTAGGAAGACTGTCCGGGAAAGAAATATAAATGTAGACTCTATCTCCAAAGGGCAATATGAGGACCAGAAGGTAGAATGCAGGCAAATGTTGCCTTGATAAAAAGAAGAACATCAGGCAGTAAGACTGCTAAACAATGGAATGGATTGCCTTAGCCATGGGGAGTACCCAGGCCTGAGAATGCAGAAGCAGGATGAAACTTGTCAGGCTGCTGTAGGTTAGATGTGTTTGGAGGTTATAAAATTGGACTAGATGATTGTTAAGGTCCATTTTGATCCAATGATTTTCCAAAAGTAGTTTTCACAGGGATCGGATATAGAGAGGATATTTTTGTTTGCTTGTTTTGCCTTAAATCGAGGGCATTTAATGTAGGCTATTAGTCCTTTCCTTTACTAGTATTCATAAAAACTAATTAGAGATGAAAGCAACTCTGGGGCATTGCCCACAATTGAACCTAAATTAGTAAAAGTGGAATTCACGGGCTCTCCATATTCAGATATGTTCTGTACTTTAAATGATTGATTATGGCAAATATCCTGTACAGTTATTTTAATTGGCTACCCATTGTCCAGCTTAGAAACAAACGTCAGGAAACAATAGGCCACTTCCAATGACATTGCCTAGATACTTGTAAGAAAGGCACTTTGGTATCCCTCACCTGTTACATGTTGGGAGGATGTCATGACCACTTCAGATGAGTAGTCTTGGCTTCACTCAACAGATCAAATGTTAATTGTTCAAACTCTAGAGTCAGACAGCCCTGGGTGGAATCCCAGCTCCTTTTTTTAGTTGTAAGACCTGGGCAGTGATATTTATGTGAAACTCATTTTACTCATCTATAAGACAGGGATACTTGTAGGACTGCATCATAAGGTGGTTGTGATAAGTAGCATATAAAGTGCTTAGCACAGTGCCTGGTACATAGTGAGTGCTCAATAAATGTTAACCAAATCAATTCCACTGGGATTTTATCAAAGTTCTATGAGTAATATGGCCATCTCCCTTTATCATTGGCAAATGAATTTAATTTCTTCCATGAATTAGGATACAGAACCATAGTAATTTTGCAAGTGCCTCTGATTCAGACCTCAATTTGGAGGGAAATATTTACTTTACCTGCAATCATTGCTTTTGCTTACTCCCATAGTGACCCATCAGATGAGATGACAACATAAACTCACTTCTTAAAAGTTTCATAAATGAATGATAACCAATAACAGTGAATAGTGGCATTTTAGGCACTTTCAGAGCATTACTAAATAATTCACTGGTAACCTGACTGCTGCTCAGAATCTGCCACATCCTCAGGTCATATATGAGGTATTTCAGCAAATGCTCAATAGACATGTTAGCTGTTAGAAATCAGAGTACTGGGCCATAATATTTCAGTTCCATGCATAAATGCCTTCATGACTTAGAATCTAAGTCATGGATCTTAGATCCCTGCCTTCTTCCAACCCTTCTCCCATCAGCCATTATAGAAGGTTGATATTAGAATTGTTCATTTGAATATTATTTCAGTGCCTTCACTCAAAACCACTGTGAAGGATGATACTCATGAGAGAAATACTGAGTCAGAAGGGTGTCTGTGTATATGTGTGTGTGTGTACGTGTGCATGTGTGTGTACATGCATGTAAGGGAATGAAAGAATGGTCACCAAAATATTAATGGTGATTATCTTAAGTTAGTAGAATTTTGAGTGATAACTATGCTTCCGTGTTTGTTTGTTTGTCTGTCATTACAATGAGCATGAATTATTTAACTTTTTGAAAAGGCTGTTTTTATTGTGGGGGAGAAAAGATAATAGCCATTCTTACTTTAACACCTCTTTGAAAATGTTGATGAAAATTCCTCCATGATTATAACTCCAAGGAAAAGTATATTTTAGCAAATAAATTTATAGTCATTTCTTCTTTAATGAATTCTGTGAAATCTATCTTATTTCCCTTCTTGCTTTTTTCAAGAAACTTACAGCCAAAATGAGACTTTTTTCAAATTGTTCTGTTTCAATTTTATAGGTAACTTCATCCTCTTGTAAAATAGTCTTTTATATAAATAGATTCTATCTTTTGGCCTTTTAGTGATTTTTCTGAAAATTACCAATGAGCTTCAGCTCTATGTGTGTATACCGACTCTAGTTTACTTTTCTGACAGTGTTATTAAACACTGATCTTGTGTACTGCTATTTTAGCAAGACATGGACCCATTGTAGTCACTCATCAAACCCTGTGGGATAGATGAAGCAATAGGAGCCTCAGGACAGGCATGTGGGACTATGGTGGTTCAAATTTTTATTTGAGGAACAAATTGTAAGATGTGTAGATAATTTAGCACAGTTTTTAGTTCAATAGGATGTTCCACTAGGTATCCTGTAAAGCCTTTTTCCACCTCTTACATTCCGATTTATAGAAATCATATCCTAATTTATAGAAATCATATCCTAAGATTTGCTCTGGTAATGTAGTGCCTAAGGCACTTGACTGCTAACCAGAAGGCTGGTGGTTCAAACCCACCAGCCACTTCTTGGAAGGAAGATGGTGCAATCTACTTCCGTCGTGATACTGCCTCGGAAACCAAGGAGGGGTCGCTATGAGTCGGGTCCAACTCGACGGCATATAACAACAACAACAACAACAAGATTTGCTGCGGTGTGTAGCTCATACATTCAAGATTCAGTACAGTCTTGGCAGCAGAAAATGAGTCAATATGGTTTACATGATGAAATAGAGAACAAATGTAAAGTCTTTTAACATAAAGCCAAGATCAAGAAGACCTAGCTCTGCAACAGATTAGTTGGCTTTAGTTCTCCTCACCAGTAGTCCTTGTGTACTGTCCTCCTCTTAAGTATATTGGCAGAAACGTGTAGACTAGATCAAAGGAATTGATAACTTCCATTGTACTCTCTGGTGAGTATTTCTGAATTTTTCTGCTCAGGACACTTTTTAAGAATATCGATAGATGAGCATCTCTTAATATAAAGAGTCTGAAATTTTAATTACTTGATGTCCTAAGGATGCTTAACTTACAAAAGAAGAAACTTAGGTAAAATGAGAGGTGTCTCCCAAAAATAAGAATACCAGCTGCCACCAAGTTAGTTCTGACTTACAGCAGCCCTGTGTGTGTCAGCATAGAACTCTACTCCAGAGGGTTCCAATGGCTGGTTTTTCACCAGGGCTTTCTTCTGAGGCACCTGTGAGTGGACTTGAACCTCCAATCTGGTAGCAGCCGTTTGCACCACCCAGGAGCTCCAGAGATAGGAATAAACAAAAAAAACCTCAGTGCCATCCAGTCAATTCTGATTCCTAGAGCCCCTATTGAGTTTTTAAGGCTGTAAATCTTTACAGAAGCACAGTACCCCATCTTTCTTTTGCAGAGCCCCTGGTGAGTTCAAACCATCATCCTTTTAGTTAGCAACCAAGTGGCTTAACCACTACATCACCAGAGCTCCTATTGAGTGCCTACAAAGAGTCTGCTACTGTATTGGACTCTTTACCCATGTTGTCTTGTTTAATATGCATAATAGCCCTAGGTTGACTAACCAGTGAATGCAGAAGGGTGATACTTACTCTGAAGTTCTGGAGACAGCCACAAGCAAGTAAATTTCCACTTAATGTAAGAAGGAACTTTCTACCAATCAAAGTTGTCTATCCATGACCCAGGACATTGGAAGCTAGTGTGCTTGCCAAAACCTGGTTATTCAGTCAAGCTACTGGGCTATCTTTGGTTAGAGTTGTTTCAGAGTCCATTTCTATCTTAGCTGAAAGTCTCAGATTCATTCCAGTTCTGAGGGGCTCTATTGAATTGCCTGTCCCAAATGATGCCTTCCTAGGAGAGATCAGAGTCTGAAGAGAGGGAATAGGTTCTCTTCCTACTGCCTCTTTTAGAACTCTTATGTATCAAAAGCAGTGTCTTTTGGACTTTTTTTTTCCATCTCCCACTATAAGAAATATATTACATCGTAACCCAGTATACCCATATATATAACTGAAACAAGTGTGAAAAGCATGTCCCTTACTATAGGCAGTATAGGAGCTCTGGTAGCGTAGTGCCTAAGGCACTTGACTGCTAACCAGAAGGCTGGCGGTTCAAACCCACCAGCCACTCCTCGGAAGGAAGATGGGGCAATCTACTTCCGTAGTGATACTGCCTCAGAAACCCAAGGAGGGGTCGCTATGAGTCGGGTCCGACTTGACAGCACATAACAACAACAACATAGGCAGTAGTCACTGATATATATTCTAATCTGTATTTTTCATTGTTGTTACTGTTAAATGCTAGTCATGAACTAAATTGATTTTACGACTCATTGATGTGTTGGCAGTCTACAGTTTGAGGAACACTGATCTTAAAAATTTTTTTTTTTTAGTTCTCTATCTAATAATGTTTTGCCCACACTCATCTTTGATTGTTTAATTTTACTGAAACTACATTTCTTGTAGCAATTTCAGCAAAGATTTTAAGATGTATTGGTGGATAGTGAGTCCTCTTCTTCCTCTTAGTATATATTTCTCCTTTTAGCCTCTCTGAGTATAAGATACATACTCAAGGAATAAACTGAGGCTCAGAGGGATTGAATGGCTCCTGAGAAATGCCATAGGAGGAAGGGCTTTGGAATTCAAAGCCAGTATTCCTGGCTCCAACTCTGACGTTAACAACATTTGTCTGTGCTCCAGATAGTCATTTGAGGGCTTCATATAATGTGGTTCAGAAGACAAATTTGGTTTTCTAAAAACATCGTGACAAAAAGGGGATTAAAAGCAACTGGAAACTTTTGATTGGACTTCTGTACTATGTGTGGTAGTAGTCATTTTTTTAACTTTTCAGAAGCAGCATCTTTGCTGTTAAGAGCTGCATTCATTGTTTATAGTGTCTTAAAAAGGCAACAAAATAAAGTAAGTTTAAAGATCCTGATTCACCACTAAAAAGACCCTACATCTTATGTCCAGTTTTTCTGAGGAAATATTATAAAAACCATGTGTTCTCTTAAATATGAACCACAATAAATAATACAGAGCTTATGTGACGTTGTTACAAATGTCCTTCACACCAAAGCCTTTTCAAAAAAGTTGAACAACTCCCTTTCATTCATTTAGATCACATCTTGAGAGCTCACCATGTGTCAGGCCTACAGCCAGGTGCTGGGGCTCAGGGAGATGGAACAGCAGTCCTCACTTTCCCCTTGCAGAGTTCTGGGGAAAGAGACCTGCTGCTTCTAGTGCTGTCCACTCACAGTGTGCATCTGTTGAAGTGACTGAGTGCATGCGTGAGGAGCTCATGAGGGAGTGAGTGCAGTGTGAGGAGTGTGGTGAGTTATGTGTCACACTCAAGAGGACTGTTCATTTCACCTGGGCAAGCTGAAGGAGACTTCATAGAAGTGACTTAGAAACCAGATTGCATAATTGAGGGCACAAAATAAGGAAAACGTAGAGTAGATTTTAGGGAGTTGCTTGGTTTTGATGTGTCTAGGTAGTAGCAGCAGTGGCTGTGGTAGCAGAATTTGGAGTTTATTCTGGTAAATAATGAAAAGCTTTCAGCAGAAAGTAATACCTGGTGGATGATAAGTTGCTTTGGAGTGATAGAGATTGGATGCAGGAAGATTATTTAGGTAAAAATACAAGCATAAAAAGGCTTATGCTGGAATTGGAGGAGATTTGGGTAATGGAAAGGAGGTAAAATCAAGAGATGCTAGACAGTTATATGATAATCAAAGAGAAGTGGTTAGAAATACAGCTCTAGAACTGAGCACAGAAAAGAGAGATCAGAGCTGATAGGCCCAGGATTTGGGAGCTATGAAATCAACCAGACTGCCCTGTGGAATAATTAGAGGGAGAAGTACGATCCAGGGAACTAGAGTGATCTGTAGTCCCAGGGCCTACAAAAAGGGCATCATTAGCCTTAGGAGCTATGTAGGAAACTTTTCAAAAAGACTTACCATCTTAGAGAGAGAGAGGAAGAGGCACATGCACACACTTCCCCCAAGAAATCTGGAGAATTGCTGTAAAGAGAGCCTGGAAGTCTGTGCTCTTCGAATCTCATTTCAAAATAAATAATGGCAATGTTATTTGAGGGGTAAAAGGGAGCATATTTCAAAGACAATAGTTGCAGATTTCAGAACACTAAAACCAGGAAATGTAAATATAGTTGTCCCTGTATTTTTAAAACCAAAATGCTATTAGAACTGTACTTTTTTCTTCATTCCTTTGGGGAGTATTGAAGGAGCTCTGGTGGTGCCATGGTTAAAGCATTTGGCTACTAACTAAAAGGTTGGTGGTTCGAACCTACCAGCCACTCTGCAAGAGAAAGATCAGGCAGTCTGGTTCTATAAGGATTTACAGCCTAGGAAACCCTGTGGGGCAGTTCTACTCTGTCCTATAGGTTCACTATGAGTCAGACTTGACTCAGTGGCAGTGGGTTTGGTTTTGGTGTTTGGGAGGAGTAGTATTACTGAGCCACTTGACTACACATCTAAAACTAGGGCTTTCGGGGAAATGCTAATGCTTAACTGGCTTTCAGATTGGGGTTGGGAAATGGTTTGGAGATAGCCCCTAGACCACACTGGTTCACATTAAGATCATGTTCTCTGTTATTTTAAAACACTGACAACTATTGTTTAACTAATTTATGACCTCTGTCTTTTTTCCTTTTATTCCATAGGGTAGAATGGTTTTGAAGAAGAAAATGACTGCTTTCTGACTGACTGCCTTGAAGGAAAAAAAAAAAAAAACTATTTTTGTGCATCATTTACCAATCATGCCACACAAGCATTTATTTTTAGTACATTTTATTTTTTCATAAAATTGCTAATGCCAAAGCTTTGTATTAAAAGAAATAAATAATAAAATAAAAATATTGTGCTGTTGAGTATTATTCATCCACTTGTGTTTCGAAGGCTGCTTTGGTGATTGCATTCCCAAATTTTTACATGTGTTTCCGAGACAAAATATGCTCATGACAGAAACACCGACACTTTCTGTTCATATTTTCACATTAGTTTTTCCTGTCCAAATAAGACCCCAAGAGTGGAGATGTCCTGTGTAGCAATGTCCCCTTGGACACTCAACTGAGATAATCCATTTTATTTTCTTCAAGGTCGCCATTTACTCTCCGATCATTTTTAATCCCTCTGCTTGTGGTTGATCTCCCTGTACCAGAATCTCAGCTCCACGACAGCAGGGGCATTTAACTGTGTCTTTCACCACTGTATCCCCTGTACCTAGAAGAGTATATTATAAGTGCTTTCTTTGCACATAGTAAGTGCTCAATAAATATTTGTGGGATGAAGGGATGAGTTTTAGAAGAAAGATTTCTTAAAATACATTAGTGATTAGTAATAAGTTAAATCTGTACTAGATTTTTTAACCTAGTTGGCTCAGTATTCTTGTAAAAATCCTAAGTTCTAAAAAGTTGGGTATGAGTAATTGTACATGTATACTGAAATATTTTTACTTAATTGATGAGGAAAATGTTAAACTGTTTCATATTCAGTTGTGTGTTTGAAGGATTATCAGTATTTGCAGTGTTTTAATAAGTCTGCTTCCGTAAAGATTTACAGCCTAGGAAACCCTGTAGGGCAGTTCTGCTCTGTCCTATAGGTTCACTATGAGTCACACTTGACTCAGTGGCACTGGGTTTGGTTTTGGTGTTTAGGGGGAGTATTGCTGAGCCACTTGACTACACATCTAATCCATTTTATTTTCTGCTACCTCAATACAACTGAGGGATGAGGACATATTCCTGTTGGTGACAGGGATTCACTACATCATTCAATTCTGAAATTGTAAGAGGGTTGAATTTTTCTGTTGAGCTATAATTCACATGGGAGCTCTGGTAGCATAGTGCCTGAGGCATTTGACTGCTCACCAGCAGGCTGGTGGTTCAAACACAGCAGCCACTCCTCCGGAGGAAGATTGGGCAATCTGCTTCTGTAGAGATAGCGCCTCAGAAACCCAAGGAAGGGTCACTGTGAGTCAGAAATGACTCAGCAGTGAGTTTGGGGTGGTTTTTGGGGGTTTTTTTCTTTTTTTTTTTTTTTTGTATTCACATACCATAAAATTTACCCTTTTAACTGTCCTGTTTCGTTGGTTTTTAGATATTTACCACTGTCTAGTTCCAGAACATTTTTATCACCCCAAAAAGAAACTCCATACCCTTAGCCCCCACACCCATTAGCAACAACTCCTCATCTTTCCCTCTGCCCTTCACTCCCTGCTATGCCATTGCTCCCCCTACCCTGGGGGGGGGGGGAACTTAGTGTTCTAAGAAAACAGAACCAGTAAGGTGTGTGTATATATACGTAGAGAGAGCGTTTAAGGAATTTGACTCACGCAGTTGTAGGGAGCTGGCAAGTCCAAAATATGTACATCAAGCTACAGGCTGGAGACTCCTGCAGTCCTGTGTCCCAAAATCTGAAGGTCAGGCAAGAGGAAGAGTAAACAGCAAGTTTTTACTTCTGATGTCAGGTCCAATTTATCTTTTCTTTGGTTGCTTATGTATATCTAAAAACCCATTGCCTCAATCAGGGCCACCAGAAAGAAGAGTTTTATCATTACAGCTCTTACATTTAGGTGTTTGGAATATTTTGAGTTAATATTTATATATGATGATGGTAGGGGTTCAACTTAATCCTTTGACTTGTGGAAATCCAGTTCTCCCAGCACTATTTGTTGATAAGACTATGCTTTTCCCCATTGAATGGTCTTGGCACCTTTATCAAATATCAGTTGACTATAGTGTATGAGTTTATTTCTAGACTTTCAGCTTTATTAGATTGATCTGTATGTCTGTCCTTGTTCCAGTACCACACAGTATTGATTACTGTTACTTTGTAGTAAGTTTTGAAATCAGAAGTGTGAGTCCTCCAACTTTGTTCTTTTTTAAGATTGTTTTGAATATTCAGAGTCCCTTGCATTTCCGTATGAATTTTACGATCAACTTGTCAATCTCTGCAAAAAAAAAAAAAAAGCCAGCTGGGATTTTTATGGAATTTGTCTTGAGTCTGTAGATGGCTTTGGCTGGTTTTGCCATTTTAACAATACTGTCTTCCAATTCATAACACAGGATGTCTTTCCGTTTAATTTCTTTCAGTGGTGTTTTGTAGTTTCCAGTGTATACATCCTGCATATCTTTTTGTTAAATTTATTCCTGAGAATTTTTTTTAATTACCACTGTAAAATTGTTTTCTTAATATCATTTTCAGATTGTTCATTGCTGGTGTATAGAAATACAATTGTTTGTGTACCAGTCTTTTATCCTATAACCCAGCTGAATTTCCTTACTAGCCCTACTGGTTTTTTAGTGAGTTCTTTCTACAACATCATGTCATCTGCAAATAGAGATAATTTTGCTTCTTCGTTTCCAATCGAGATGCTTTTTATTTCAGTTTCTTGCCAAATTACCCTGCCTAGAACTTCCAGTAATGCATTGTTGAATAGAAGTGGTCAAAGAAGGCATCTTGTCTTCTTCCTGATCTTGGAGGGGAAAGTTGTCACTCTTTTACCATTGAGTGTTATGTTACCTGTAGGATTTTCATACATGCCCTTTATCTTGTGGAAGAAGTTCCCTTCTATTCCTAGTTTGTTGAGTGTTTATATAATGAAACAGAGTGGGATTATATGAAATACTTTTTCTGCATTTATTGAGATGATCTTGTGGTTTTTGCCTTTTATATGTTATTAAATACAGTTTGGTAGCATTTTGTTGATTTTTCCATGTATATTCATAAGTAGTGTTTTCTCGTGATGTTTCTGTCTAGCTTTGATATCGGTGTAATTCTGGCCTCCTAGAATAAGTTAGGAAATGTCCCTATTCTATTTTTTGGAAGCTTTTAAGAAGGATTGGTGTTAATTCTTACTTAAATGTTTGGTAAAATTTACCAGTGAAGCCGTTTGATCCTTGGATTTTCTCTATGAGAAGTTTTTGACTACTGACTATTGACGCTTTTTGTTTTGGGTCTCTTGTGCCACTCTAACAGAAATACCACAAATGGGTGACTTTAACAAACAAAGATTTATTCTCTTAAAATTTGTTGTTGTTGTTGTTATGTGCCGTCGAGTCAGCCCTGACTCATAGCGACCCCTCCTTGGGTTTCCGCCCTGACTCATAGCGACCCCTCCTTGGGTTTCCGAGGCAGTATCACTACGGAAGTAGGATTGCCCAACCTTCCTTCCGAGGAGTGG
>NW_006921980.1:1660261-1685528 GCF_000298275.1 Orycteropus afer afer | reverse complement strand
AAGTGCCTTAGCCACTATGCTACCAGAGCTCCCTTAAAATTTAGGAGACTAGAAATCCGAGTTCAGAGTGCTAACTTTAGGGGCTGGGTGAAAGCCCCGCAACTTTGGGCTTCAGCTCTGCCCCTTGCTCCCGGCCAACTGAAGCGGGAGGCTTCTTTTAACTCAAGACAGCTGCTGGCTGCCCAGGCTGACAAACCAAGGTCCACAAGTAACAAAGCACACTCCCAAAATTATCAAACAACACAGCAGGCTACTAGTTCGAGTCCAGGAACAGTCCTAAGATCAGCAGACAGCATGGCAGGCTGCTGAATCAAGACCTGGCTACACACGGTCCGAGCATGCCAAAAAACGCTGAGACCTTTCTCAGCACTTTTCCTTATATATGGGAAGCAAACCACATCCCTAAGACAACTCCACCATGGAGTTGATTACCAGCCTCCTCATGGGGAATACTGCATCCAGTTGCCCAGCCGCTCAAAACCAAGCCCAGCCAATTGACACATAACCTTAGCTACTATACTTGGTATGCATCTATTCAGATTTTCTATTTCTATTTGAATCTGTTTCAGTTGTTTGTGTATCTCATCTAGGTTAACTAATTTTTTGACATACAATTATCAATAGTATTCTTTAGTAATCTTTTATTTTTGTAATATTGTTAATAATGACCCCTCTTTCAGTCCTGGTTTTTAATAATTTGAGTCTTGTTTCTTTTTTCCTGGTCTGTCTAAAGGTTTGTCAATTTTGTTGATCTTTTCAAAGAACCACCTTTTGGTTTCATTGGTTTTCTCTTTTCATCTATTCTCTTTCATTTATTTCTATTCTTTTTTAAAAAAATTTCTATTTTGATTTGGATGAAAGTTTACAGAGCAAATTCATTTTCCATACAGCAGTTTGTAAACGTTTTGTTTCATGACATTGACTGCAATTCCCCACAATGTAACAGCTCTCTTCTTGCTTCCTCCCCATAGCTATCTCTTTCCTGTGTCCTTTCCTGTGAATTCCTGCCCCCACCCCCAAGCTATCTCCCTGTGCAAACACTGCCCTTCTGTTCTCCTGTGACTGATTGCCACAAGGAATATATCTACCTGATGTAAATGTTCACCCTATATACCTTCTTGTTTGGCTGGAAGCCACAGGATAAGTTCCGTTCCAGACCTGAGGGTAACTACTGGTCATACTCTCAGGGGTCTCACCAGGATCTATTAGACCAGTAAACCTGGTCTTTTTTTATTTTGAGTTTTGTTCTACATTCTCCCACTGCAGCTCTGCCTCCAGCATCTCCTGCACTAATCCCTTTCTGAGTGATTGACAGTGGTAGCCTGCAAACGTCTAGTTCTTCTGGTCTCATGGTCGTGTAGGCTGAGGATTGCATGGTGTACTAGTCCCTTGAACTAATCATTTCCATGCATCTTTGGTTTTCTTCCATCGTCTTTGCTCTGGACAAGATCTGTTGATCTAGATGGCTGCTTGCGAGGTTTTAAGACTCCATTCACTACTCACCAAAGTGGGATGTAGAACAATGTTTTTGTGTAGTATGTTAATATTTGGACATTCTTGCAGCAAGCACATACAAATAGATGTGTAGATATATTGTCTGTCAACCTTGTGTGGGTCATGAGTATATTCCCATTTTCCTAGATATGCCTGATCATTCAGTCTGTCTACCATCTATTTACCTGTAGATTAATGTTTGTTATCACTGGCAGCATAGTATTGTATATGTAAATGGGCTTATCTTGATTTTCTATACCTCTTGTATACCTCTCTGTGTTTTCCTCAGTGCCACCATGCTGATCACTCACTTTTGGTACATTGCCTTGCTCTTCACCCAAAACGGTACTTTCCTATACATATCTAGCAGTGTTCCCTCATCTTCCCTCCCATCCCTGTTGTTCTTGTTGTTAGGTACAGTCACATCATCTCTGGCTCATTGTGATCTATGTACAACAGAACAAAACACTGCCCGGTCCTGTGCCAGGCTCACAATCCTTGCTGTATCTGAACCCACTGTTGCAGTCACTGTGTCAGTCCATCTCATGGAGGGCCTTCCCCTTTTTCATTGACTCTCCACTTTACCAAGCATGATATCCTTCTCCAGAGAATGGTCCCCTCTGACCATAGTAAGTGAGATGAAGTCTGGCCGTTCTTGCTTCCAAGGAGCGTTCGGCTGTACTTCTTCCAGGACAGATTTGTTCGTTCTTTTAGCAGTCCATGGTACTTTCAGTATTCTTCACCAACACCACAGCTCAAAAGCATCAACTCTTCCATCTTCTTTATTCATTGTCCTTTCACATGCATATGAGGCGATTGTAAAGACCATGACTTGGGTTAGGCACACCTTAGTCTTCAAGGAAACATCTTTGCTCTTCAACAAATCTTGCAGCAGATTTGCTTAAGCAATACATTGTTTGATGTCTTGACTGCTGCTTCCATTGGTGTTGATTGTAGAACCAAGAAATATAAGTCTTTGACAACTTCACTCTTTTCTCCATTTATTGCAATGCTGCTTATAGGTCCAGTTGTGAGGATTTTTGTTTTCTTTATATTGAGGTATAATCCATAGTGTGCAGATTGTAGTGTTCAGTCTTTCATCAGTAAGTGCTTCAAGTCACCCTCACTTTCAGCAAGCAAAGTTATGTCATCTGCATATCGGAGGTTGTTAATGAGCCTTCCTCCAATCCTGATGCCCTGTTGTTCTTCATATAGTCCAGCCTCTCAGATTATTTGCTCAGCATATAGATTGAATAAGTATGGTGAAAGGATACAACCCTGACACACTTCCTTTCTGATTTTAACCATGCATTGTCCCCTTGTTCTGTTCCAACAACAGCCTCCTGGTCTTTGTACAGGTTCCTCATGAGCATCATTTAGTGTTCTGGAATCCCCATTCTTCTCAGTGTTACCTGCAGTTTGCTATGATCCACACAATCAAATGCCTTTCTATAGTCAATAAAACACAGGTAAACATCTTTCTGGTATTCTTTGCTTTCAACCAAGATCCATCTGACATCCCTCATTCCACGTCCTCTTCTGAATCCAGCCTGTATTTCTGAAAATTCTCTGTCAGTATACTGCTGCGAACGTTTTTGAATTATCTTCAGTAAGATTTTACTTGCATGTGATATTAATGATATAGTTTGATAATTTCCACATCCTTTGGGATCACCTTTCTTTAAAATGGGTACAAATAAAGATCTCTTCCAAATCAGTTGGCCAGGTAGCTGTCTTCCAAATCTGTTGGGGTAGCCAAGTGAGTGCCTCCAGCACAGCATCCACTTGTTGAAGCATCTCAGTGGATATTCTGTCAGTTCCTGGAGCCCTGTTTATCTCCAATTCCTTCAGTGCAGCTTCAACTTCTTCCTTTAATACCATTTGTTCTTGATCATATGCTGTCTCCTGAAATGAATGATCATTGACTAATTCTTTTTGGTATAGTGACTCTATATCCTTCCATCTTTTGATGTTTCCTGCATCATTCAATATATTGCCCATAGAATTTTTCAGTATTGCAGCATGAGACTTAAAACTTTTCTTCAGTTCTTTCAGCTTGAGAAATGCTGAGTGTGTTCTTCCCTTTTGGTTTTCTAAGTCCAGGTCTTTGCACATTTCATTATAATAATTGACTTTGTCTTCTCGAGCTGCTCTTTGAAATCTTCTGTTCAGCTCTTTTATCATGTCAGTTCTTCCAATTGCTTTCACTACTCTCCATTCAAGGGCAAGTTTCAGAGTCTCTTGTGACATCCATTTTGGTGTTTTCTTCCTTTCCTATCTTTTTAATGACTTTTTGCTTTCTTCATGGCTGATGTTCTTGATGTCATCCCTCAGTTCCTCTGGTTTTGGGTCTTGGTGTTCAGTGCATTAAATCTGTTCTTTAAATGGTCTCTAAATTCAGGAGGGATATAAATAAGGTCATATTTTGGCTCTCGTGGACGTTTTTTAATTGTCTTCAGCTTCAACCTGAACTTGCTTAAGAGTAGTTGATGGTCTGTTCCACAGTCAGCTCCTGGCCTTGTTTTTGCTGAAGATATTGAGCTTTTCACATTGCTTCCTGCTATAATGTAATCAGTCTGATTCCTGTGTACTCCATCTGGCAAAGTCCACGTGTATAGATGCTATTTGTATTGTTGAAAAAAGGTATTTGCAATGAATGAGTCGTTAGTCTTGGAAAATTCTATCATACGATCTCCAGTGTTATTTCTATCACCAAGGCCAAATTTTCCAACTACTGGTGATTCTTCTGTGTTTGCAACTTTTGCATTCCAATCACAGGAGATAATGAACATATCTTGATTGCATGTTTGATCAGTTTCAGACTCCAGAAGTTGGTAAAAATCTTTAACTTTCTCATCTTTGGCTTTGGTAGGTGGTGTGTAAATTTGAATAATAATAATATTAACTGGTCTTCCTCATAGGCATATGGATATTATCCTATCACTGACAGCTCTGTACTTCAGGATTGATCTTGAAACTTTCTCAGTGATGATGAATGTCGTACCATTCCTCTTCAATTTGTCATTCCCAGCATAGTAGATCATATGTTTATCTGCTTCAAAATGGCCCAGACCATTCCATTTCATTTTTGACAACTTCCAGTTTTCCTAGATTCATACTTCATACATTCCATGTTCTGATTATTAATGGATGTTTGCAGTTGTTTCTTCTCATTTTGAGTTGTGCCACATCAGCAAATGGAAGTCCTGAAAACTTTACTCTATCCATATCATTAAGGTCGGCTCTACTTTGAGGTGGAAGTCATATCTTGAGTGCCCTCAGGCCTGAGGGGTTCATCTTCCAGCACTGTATCGGACAATGTTTTAGGGCTATTCATAAAGTTATCCAGTAATATATGAGACAGTGTTTCACTGCTATTCATAAGGTTTTCACTGGCCAGTTCTTTGAGAAGTGATGGCGTCTTCCTTCCTTCTAAGTCTGTCTTACTCTAGAAGCTCTGCTGAGACCTGTCCACCCAAATTAATACTTCTTTTAACTATCTAGCAGTTTTCCTTGCTCTCCCCTCCCATTCCTAGTAACCAACAAAGAAAGTTTCCTTCCATATATAAACCTTCCTTGACTTTTTACAGTAGTGCACTAATACAATATGTGTCTTTCTGTGATTCATTTCACTCAGCATAATCTCCTCCAAGTTCATCCATGTTATGTGGTGGTTTGCAGATTCTACATTATTCTCTGGTGTTGCATAGTATTCCGTTGTATGTATATACCATAGTTTGGTTGTCCATTCTTCTGTTGACTGGCACTTAGGTTGTTTCTGTCTCTTTGCTATTGTGAATACTGCTGCGATGAAAATGGGTGTACATATATCTGTTCATGTCCTGGCACTCATTCCTTTAGGATATATACCTTGTAACGGGATTATGGGATCAAATATTTCTATTTCCAACTTTTTAAGGAAGTGACATACTTATTTCCACAGTGGTTGTATCATTTTACAGTCCCCCCATTAGTGTATAAGAGTCCCAACCCCTCCCCATCCTCATCAGCATTTGTTATTTTCTGTCTTGTTGAACTTTGCTGTTATTGCTGGGGTGAGATGGTATCACATTGTTTTGATTTGCATTTCTCTAATGGCTAATGATCGTGAACATTTCTCTGTGTGTTTTTTGGCCACTTGAATATCCTCTTTGTGAAGTGTCTAATCATGTCTTTTGCCCATTTTTCAGTTGGATTGTTTGTCTTTTTGTTGAGTTATTAGAGTTTTCTACAAATTTTAGAGATAAGTCCCTTGTCAGGTATGGCACTGCCAAATATTTTTTCCCAATCTGTAGATTCTCTTTTTACTCTTTTGGATAAGTCTTTTGAAGCACATAAAAATTTAATTTTTAGAAGGTTCCAATCATCTAGTTTATCTTCTGCTGTTTGTGCATTTTAGGGTATGCTTGATAATGTATTTATGCCATAAATTAGGGCCCATAAGTTTGTCTCTGGTTTTACGTTGATGAACTTTGTAGTTTTAGATTTCACATTTAAATGTTTGATCCATCTGGAGTTAGTTTTTGTGTATGGTATGAGCTATGAATCTTGTTTCATTTTTCTGCAAATGGATGACCAGTTTTGCCAGCACCATTTGTTAAGAGATTGTCTCTGCCATTTAATGGATTTCACCCCTTTGTCAAAGATCAACTGTCCATTAGTCGATGGATCTGCTTCTGGGTTCTCAAATTCTATTCCACTGGTCTATGTGTCTGTCGTCATACCAGTACCAGGCTGTTTTGACTACTGTGGCTGTATAGTACGTTTTGAGATCCGGGATTGTGAGACCTCTTACTTTGTGGTTCTTCTTTGATTGCTGTTGTTGTTGTTAGGTCCCATCAGGTCATCTTCAACTCATAGTGACCCTATGCACAGCAGAACAAAACACCACCCAGTCCTGCACCAGCTCCCTGATCCCTGCTATACTTGAGCCCATCACTGCAGCCTCTGTGTCATTCCATCTCATTGAGGACCTTCCCCTTTTTCGTCAACCCTCCACCTTACCAGGCATGACATCCTTCTCCAGGGAATGGTCCCTTCTGATAACATTACCAAAGTAGGTGAGACGAAGTCTAGCCATTCTTGCCTCAAGGAGCATTCCCTCTGCACTTCCTTAAAGCAGATTTGTTAGTTCTTTTAACAGTCCATGGTACTTTCAGCATTCTTTGCCAGCACCATGACTCAAAAGCATCAATTCATCTTCTGTCTTCCTTATTCATTGTCCAGCTCTCACATGAATGTGTTGTTGTTATGTGCCGCCGAGTCAGACCCAACTCATAGCGAGCCCTCCTTGGGTTTCTGAGGCAATATCACTATTGAAGTAGATTGTCCAGCCTTCCTTCCAAGGAGTGGCTGGTGGGTTTGAACTGCCAGCCTTCTGGTAAGCAGTCAAATGCCTTAGGCACTACACTACCAGAGCATGCATATGAGGCGATTGACAGTATCATAGCTTGTGTCAGGCACACCTTAGTCCTCAGTGCTATATGTCATCTGATGTCCTGACTGCTGTCTCCATTGGCGTCAGTTGTGGAACCAAGCAATGTGAAGTCTTTGACAGTGTCAATCTTTTCTCCATTTATTGTGATGCTGCTTATATAGGTCCAGTTGTGAGGATTTTTGTTTTCTTTATATTGAGATGTAATCCATACTGCAGACTGTATTTTTTAATCTTCATCAGTAAGTGCCTCAAGTCATCCTCACTTTCAGCAAGCAAAGTTGTGTCAACAGCGTATCACAGGTTGTTAATAATTTTTCCTCCAATCTTGATACCACATTCTTCTTCATATAGATTGAGTAAGTATGGTGAAAGGACACACCCTGACGCACTCCCTTTTTGACTCCAAACCATGCAGTATCCCCTTGTTTTGTTCAAACAACAGCCTCCTGGTATTCTTCGATAGTGCTTTGCTTATCTAAGGTCTCTTTCCTTTCCATATAAAATTAGTGATTGTTTTTTCCATATCCTTAAAGAATGCTGATGGGATCTGAACTGGGGTTTCATTGAATGTATAGATTGCTTTGGGTAGTATTGACATTTTCACAACGTTCAGTCTTCCTATCCACAAGCATGGGATGTTCTTCCATTTATGTAGATCTCTTATGGTTTCTTGAAGTAGTCTTTTATAGTTTTCTTTCTACGGGTGCTTTGTGTCCCTGATAAGATTTATTCCCAAGTATTTTATTTTTTTGGTAGCCATTGTAAATGGTATTGATTTCCTTATTTCCTTTTCAGCAGTCTCTTTGCTGATGTAGTGGAATCCAACTAAATTTTGAATGTTGATCTTGAACCCAGCCACAATGCTAAATCTCTCAATTAGTTCCAATAGTTTTCTTGCTGAATCTCTTGGGTTTTCTATGTATAGGATCATATCATCTGCAAATAGGGGTAGTTTTACTTCTTCCTTACCAGGTTGGATGCCTTTGATTTCCTTTTCTTGATTTATTTCCTGGGCTAGGACTTCTGATACAATGTTAAATAGAAATGGTGATAGATGGCTTCTTTGTCTGGTTCCTGTTCGCAAGCGGAATGGTTTCAGTTTCTCTCCATTGAGAATAATGTTAGCTGTTGGTTTTGTATATATGCCCTTTATTATGTTGAGGAATTTCTCTTTTATTCCTATTTTTCTGAGAGTTTTTTTATCAGGAGTGGGTATTGGATTTTATCAAATGCCTTTTCTGCATCAATTGATATGGTCGTGTGGTTCTTTTCCTTTATTTAACTTATATGATGGATTACGTTGATTATTTTTCTAATATTGAACCATCCTTGCATATCTGATATGAACCCCACTTGCTCATGATGTATTTTTTGATATGTTGTTGGGAGTTTATTGGCTAGGATTTTGTTGAAGATTTTTGCATCTGCGTTCATGAGGGATACTGGTCGGTAGTTTTCCTTTTTAGTGATATCTTTGCCTGGTTTTGGTATCAAGTTTATGCTTGCTTCATAAAATGAATTTGGGAGGATTCCATCCTTTTCTGTGATCTGGAATAGTTTGAGTAGGATTAGTGTCAGTTCTTCCCTGAACATTTGATGGAATTCTTCAGTGAAACCATCTGGACCAGGACTTTTTTTTTGTTCGTAATTTTTTTGACCTGTTCAATTTCTTCTTTTGTTATGGGTCTGTTCAAATTTTCCACCTCAGTCTGTGTTAGTTTAGGTAAGTAATATGTTTCTAGAAATCTGTCCATATCGTCTAGATTTTCAAATTTATTGGCATACAGTTCTTCATAGTATCCTGATACTATACTTTTTATTTCAGTTGGTTCTGTTGTGATGTCATCCAGTTCATTTCTTATTTGTGTTATTTGTATTCTCTCCCTCTTTTCCTTTGTTAAATTTGCCAGTGGTTTGTCAGTTTTTTAATCTTTCCAAAAAACCAACTTCTAGTCTTGTTGATTTTTTCTATTGCCCTTCTATTTTCTGTTCCATTTATTTCTGTTCGAATCTTTATTATTTCCTTTCTGGTGACTGTAGGCTTTTATTTGCTGCTCTTTTTTTGATTGTTGGAGATGTTGGGTTAATGTGTTTATTTGGGCTCACTCTTCTTTTTTTATATTATTTATTTGTTATTGTGATTTGGGTAAAAATTTACAGAGCAAATTCATTTTCCATACAGCAGTTTATACACATTTTGTCTCATGACATTGACTGCAATTTCCCACAATGTAACATCTCTCTTCCCACTTCCTCGCCATAGTTATCTCTTCTCTGTGTCGTTCCCTCCCATGCATTCCTGCACCCTGAGCAGTCTCCCTGTGCATACACTACCCTTCTGTTCTCCAAGAAGTGTATCAACCTGATGTAAATGTTCGGCCCATGTTCCAGTCTTTTGTTTGGCTGAAAGCCACAGGAGTGAGTTCAATTCCAGATCTGAAAGGTAGCTAGGAGCCATATTCTTGGGGTTTCACCAGGCTTTAACAGACCAGCAAACCTGGTCTCTTTTTTTATAATTTTGAGGTTTTTTTTTTTTACATTTTTCTCCCACTTTATCCAGGATCTCCTATGCAGACCCCCTCTGAGTAGCTGACAGTGATAGCTGGGCACCATCTAGTTCTTCTGGTCTCATGGTCATATAGACTGAGGATCACATGGTCTACCAGTCCCTTGGACTAATTGTTTCCATGCATCTTTGGTTTTCTTCATTCTTCTTTGCTCTGCATGAGGAGAGACCCATCATTGTATCTGGATGGCCGCTTGCAAGTTTTTAAGATTCCAGTCACTACTTACCAAAGTAGGATATAGAACAATGTTTTTGTGTAGTATGTTATTGCCAGTTGTCGGTCTTCTTTTTTGATGTGTGTATTTATTGCTATAAATTGCCCTCTGATGACGGCTTTTACTGTGTCCCAAAAATTTTGGTATATTGTGTTTTCATTCTCATCTGATTCAAGGGATTTTTTAATTTCTTCTATTACCCAGTCATTTTTAAGAAGGGTGTTATTCAGTTTCCATGTGTTTGCTCTTTTTCTGTTGATCTTCCTGTTGTTGATTTCTAATTTTGTAGCATTGTGATCTGAGAAGATGCTTTGCAGTATTTCTGTGTTTTTAAATTTATTGAGGCTTGTTTTGTGGCCTAACATATGGTCTTTCCTGGAGAATGTTCCATATGCAGTGGAAAAGAATGTATATTGTGCTGTTGTTTGGTGACGTGCTTTGTAGATGTCTGTAAGGTCAAGGTGATGAATTGTATTGTTTAGTTCTTCTGCATCTTTGTTGAGTTTCTTTCCAGTTGTTCTATCTTTCATTGAAAGTAGTATATTAAAGTCTCCTACTGTTACTATGGGAGCTCTGGTAGCATAGTGCCTAAGGCACTTGACTGCTAACAAGAAGGCTGGCAGTTCAAACCCATCAGCCACTCCTCGGAAGGAAGATGGGGCAATCTACTTCCGTAGTGATACTGCCTCGGAAACCCAAGGAGGGGTCGCTATGAGTCGGGGCCAACTCGACGGCATATAACAACAACAACAACAACACTGTTACTATGGAGTCATCTATTTGTCTTTTCAATTCTGTTAAAGTCTAATTTATGTATTTTGGGGCTCTTTCATTGGGTATGTAGATATTTATTATGGTTATGTCCTCTTTTAGTCAATCTTTTAATCATTATATAATGTTCTTCTCTATTAAGGTGTTTTTTGTCTTAAAGTCAGTTTTATCGCAAGTTAATATTGCCACTCCTGCTTTTTTATGGTTGCCATTTGCTTGATAAATCTTTTGCCAACCTTTGATTTTTAGGCTATGTTTGTGTTTGTCTCTGAGGTGTGTCTCTTGTAGACAGCACATTGATATGTCGTATTTTCTTATCCTGTCTGCAACTCTCCATCTCTTGCTTGGTGACATTCAGTGTAATTATTGACAAGTATGAATTTGTTACAGTCATTTTGTTATGTCTTTTTTGTGGTGTTGCTAATATCTTTGTTCTATAATTTTGTATGTTATGCTCATTTTGTTTACCATTTCTTTCATTGCTATTGTTTTAGTATTTGCTGAATATTTGTGCTTCTCCTTTTATTGTTTTGATGTGAAAGTTTATTATTTTTCTTTGTGGTCATCCTGTGATTTAGCATTTTCTTCCCAAGTTTAGAACAGTCCATTCTGTCTCACAGTTGTCTTGACTTCCTCATTATTTAGAAGTTCTGTAACTACATGTTTTTTTTCCCTCTTTTTGGTGTGTACTTGTCCTCATTTGCCAAATGATGTGTCTTGTTCCCTGTTTACAGTCTTGTAAGCTTATTTTACTTTGGATACTTCCATAACCGGGTTGATTTCTGGGTCATGTCATCATGTGTCTTAATTGTTGGTTGTTGTTTACTGTTGTTGGTTCTCTGTCCAAAGGACTCCCTTTAGCATTTCCTTTAATGTTGGTCTAGTTCTAACAAATTCCCTTAATTTCTGCTTACCTGGAGTTCTGGTGGCGTAGTGCCTAAGACTTTTGACTGCTAACCAGAAGGCTAGTGGTTCAAACCCACCAGCCACTCCTCAGAAGGAAGAGTGGGCAGTCTGCTTCTATAGAGATACTGCCTCAGAAACCCAAGGAGAGGTCTCTATGAGTTGGATCCAATTTGATGGCACTGAGTTTGGTTTTGGTTTTGGTTTATCTGGAAATGTCTTAATTTCACCATCGTATTTGAGGGACAATTTTGCTTGGTATATAATTCTTGGGAGCTCTGGTAGCGTAGTGGCTAAAGCACTTGACTGCTAACCAGAAGGCTGGCGGTTCAAACCCACCAGCCACTCCTCGGAAGGAAGGTTGGGCAATCCTACTTACTTAGTGATACTGCCTCGGAAACCCAAGGAGGGGTTGCTATGAGTCGGGGCCGACTCGACGGCACATAACAACAACAACAACATGTAATTCTTGGTTGGAAATTTTTTTCTTTCAGGGTTTTATATATACTATCCCATTGCCTTCTCACTTGCATGGTTTCTGCCAAGAAATCCAAGCTTAGTCTTATTGGTTGCTCTTTATAGGTAACTTCATTCTTCCTTTGCTGCTTTCAGGATTCTTTCTGTCTTTCATTTTGGTGAGTTTAATTATGATATGTCTGGTAATTTTCTTTTGGGGTCAATCCTGTTTGGGGTTCATTGAACTTATTGAAAGGATTTGTTCTTGTCTTTCATCATTTCACAGAAATTCTCTTCCAACAAATCTTTGACGGTTTCTTTCTGGTTTTATTTGTCTCTTCCTGTTCTGGAATCGCAACTACTCCAGTTGATTAATAGTGTTATTCGTATATTTTTCCTTGTTTATCTTTTGTCTAGTTGTTCTATCCATTATTGAAAATGGAATATTGAAGTCTCTGACTATTATTGTTGAATTGTCTATTCCTCCTGTTGGTTCTGTCACTTGTTGCTTCATGTAATTTGGGGCTCTGATATTAGGTGTATATGGGGTTGAAGAATTTTTAAGAATCACACAGGTTATTACTTCTCTCTGTTGAGAATCACTAGTTCTATGGCCTTCCTAATGTATCAGCCAACTCTAAATGCTAGACTGTTCAGCTAAGTATGTTTGACCTTTTTCTCTAGGGTGGTCTCTGTTGCTCTGACATCTTCCCCAATGCATTTTCATAGGTTAATAGTATAGTTCCTCCTGCCTAATCTTATTCTAATAAAAATCAAAGTAGCTGTTCCCTTTCTTTTCCATACTTGGTGAGTTCCTTCCTCATCAACAGTCAGGAGATGCAGACGTACATCAGGAGATGTTAGACTGTTAAATGACAGAGTTGTATATTCTACTTAGTATACTTTCACCCTTACCACAGAGAGATTTAAGTGACATCATTAAGTTTTTGTGTTTTAATTAATCATCATCTCAATAACCATGAAAGTGGCATATGTAAGTGTGCATGTGCACATGCACATATGTGTATCTTAAAAGTGTAGGATTTTTGGTGAATTGGCATCAAAGTGCAGTTCTTTATTTCTTAATAGGCATGATGCTACCAACTAAGAAGTCAGCTTTATGAATACAAACAGTGTGTAAAGTTGAATAGTTTTCTTGTTTACTATTTTTAAAATTAGAAAGTGACCAAAAATTAGTCCAGAATAGAGGTCATGTTTCAGAGTTTTAAACCATTATTGGACAAACTTTTATACTGCTTGAGGCATAGTTTTTTTGTTTTTTTGTTTTTTAATTTCAACTTTTTTCAAGAGTATTTTATTTCAAGGAAGCCTCAATGTTTATGTCAATTAAAAGTTGTTAAGAATATGTCTCACAGAGACTCCACAGGAAAACAGTTCACTTCACTCTACCAAGTAGACTAGGCAGCTATGTTGCCACTAATGCCTAAAGAAATTAAAATCTAATTTCTTTTTGTACAACTGGATTGTAACCTACGACTTTTTGAATGGTTGGGAAAAAATCTTGAAGGTTCCTTGACTTCTTACCAACCAAATTATTTGATTATACTAAATTCCTTATCAAAAAAGTTGAGAACTTAAGAGCAATGAATAGAACAAGGAATAAAGAATCTACCTGAAATAAGAACTGCCGTCTCCATCTCTGCTGTGAAACTGGGCAGTTATAAATTACATAGGATGTGCCAGCACCATGCTGAGTGGTTAATTTATATTATAATAATTTTAAGTTTTTTCATTATCCCAGTGAGGAAAGATGTAGTTAATTTCCTATTTTACAAATGAAACTGAGGCATAGAAAGGCTCAGTAATTGCCCAAGATCACATACCTATCAAATAGTAAAGTCGGAACTGATAACCAGGCAGCCTGGTTCCACCCAGTGTCAGTGCTCCTAAACACTGGCCACCTTCCAGCTGTTATGACAGTTGGGCCAGGATTTGCTTAAAAAAAAATTTTAAAAAAGCTCACTGCTGACAAGTCGATTCGATTCATAGCAACACCTCCTTGGGTTTCCGAGATGGTATCATTACGGAAGTAGATTGTCCAATCTTCCTTCTGAGGAGTGGCTGGTGGGTTTGAACTGTCAGCCTTCTGGTTAGTGGCCAAATGCCTTAGGCACTACATAATTCTTACCCTTAAGGAGTTTAGAGTCTGAGGAAGAGGACAGGGAAAATGAATGGAGGGAACTGCTTGAGGGATAAACTATATATATCCACATAGGTGTGTGTAAGGAGCCCTGGTGGCAGAGTGGTTAAGCATTTGACTACCTACTGAAAGGTCAGCAGTTCAGACCCATCAGCTGCTCCACAGGAGGAACCTGTAGTAATCTGCGTCCATAAAGATTAAAGCCTTGGAAACCTTATGAGGAAGTTCTACTCTGTCCTATAGTGTCCCTGTGAGTCAAAATAAACTTGACGGCACATAAGAATAATATGTGTGTGTGTGTGTGTGTGTGTATGTATGCATATATGTTCACATATAAACCAGTTGCCACCAAATCACCTCCAACTCATAGTGACCCAGTTTGCTCCATAGGGTTTTCAATGATTGATTTTTAAGAAGTAGGTCAATATATACATATACATGTATATAAGTGTATATGTATACATGCACATATACTTTTTTAAGTTAATGAATAACAATGATAATAGCTAACATGTTTAGTGCTTTCTATGTGCTAAGCATTCTTCTGAGCATTTCACATATATTAACTCAGTCCTTGCAGCAGCCCTATTATTAACCCCATTTTACAGACATAACTGGTTTGTAGAAAAATTCAATAACTTAGGAAAATTACACTGCTAGTAAGTAGCTGAAACTGGATTCCAGTGCAGACAACCTGGCTCTAGGACCTATGATCTAACCGTCATGCCATTTAACCTCTTAGAAAAGCTGACCAAGGAGAAAGGGCAAGGTTGTGGGGGCATCTTTACCAGTATACTCTTGCATGCAAATCATGATGGTTGGGAATGCTGAAAAGTGTAGTGGAGTTAGATTTAGGACATGAGCAAGGTAGACGAGAGATTCCAGGGCTGGATGGCTGTGTTCTGTCAGCATGGATTTTCCTTTGGGGAACAATTGTATGCATGTGACAATTGGATACAGACTGGCTCCTGTCACTACAGAAGGCAGACAGAAGTGCTGGTTGAGAGTATTACAGTTTAAAAGCTGCATAAACAAGCCAACAGGCAAGGAATAAGATATAGACAGTGGGTTCAGTAACAAGGGGAAATATCTAGAACCATAGGTAAGAAAACCTCTAAGAATTCACTCACCACAGGAGAGGCTGCACCGTTGTGCACTTGTACTCCCTCAACAGTACATGCTCAAAGAGATCTTTTGAGAACTTGTTGAGGAAGTACTTTACTGAAGAGTCCAAATAGCTAGGATGGTTTGAGGGTGGTGGGAGTCATGACCCAGGGGAGGTCACATTAGGCTGTCCTCTGGCTAAGTGCCCAATTCTGCCCTTTCATTAGAAGTTCTAATGGCAGTTTAAGCAGGAACAGGCTCCTCTTGAGATGGAGGGCAGTGATGCTTCAACTTTCTCACCCATGATGGGAAAATTCTTTTCCCCCTTGGTTAGGCAAGACCTACTGACATTTTCTTCAACAGGAACTTTAAAAAAAAACTTGAAGGTAGAGAAAACAAGCTTAAAGCAACTGGGTAGTTTTACAGATTTACTAGATTTCTAGTACCTACCACCCTCAGATACATCACACTACTAAAAGAAGACCAACCTAGCATGTGGAAAATGAAGAATCACTTAGAATTCAAAAGCATAAATGACATTTCTCTTTAGACCCAAGAAAGTGAGTTTCCAGCACCTAACTTTTGGTCACTTGCTTATCATAGCTGTAGCATAGAAAAGTTGCATTTTAGGGGATTGGAGTCATTTATAAAAGCCAAAAACAAAACGTAATCCAAATTATGGTGGAAAATCCCTCAGATCACAGTGAAATGCTGATGAGAAGTGCAAAAAAACTCAGTGAAGGAAGGTCAGATTCATATATTGTTCAGATCACTCACAACAGGACAGATACACACTTTGAATGGAGTGATAGCAGAATCACTCCAATTGCATTAATCTCATTTGTTTCCATTTCCTCTCACTCTGTCTCTTCCAGCATTCTGTATTGAAACTCAAGCCATCTAGTCAGATTCTACTCATAGCGACCCCTCCTTGGGTTTCCGAGGCAGCGTCACTACGGAAGTAGATTGCCCAGTCTTCCTTCAGAAGGGGGTAGGTTTGAACTGCCAGCCTTCTGGTTAGCAGTCAGATGCCTTAGGCACTACGCCACCAGAGCTCCTATGTTGAATGAACATAAATGTACATTGTATGACTCTACGGGCATTTCAGGGTTCTGTGCTCTAAACTGGTTTTGGACCAGAATTCTCTTAGATCTGAAAGTAGGTACAAGCAACCGAGGGTGGATGAAAACATTTGCAGTAGCACATATTTAGGTTCCTATTGAGCCCAAGGAGCTCTGGTAGCATAGTGCCTAAGGCACTTGACTGCTAACAAGAAGGCTGGCAGTTCAAACTCACCAGCCACTCCTCGGAAGGAAGGTTGGGCAATCTGCTTCCATAGTGATACCACCTCGGAAACCCAAAGGAGGGATCACTATGAGTCGGGTCCGACTCAGGGACACGTAACAACAACAACAACGTTGAGCCCTAGTGGCGCAGTGGTTAATAGCTCAGCTGCTAACCAAAAGGTCAGTAGTTCAAACCCACCAGCCACTCCACCAGAAGAAAGATGTGGCAGTCAGCTTATGTAAAAATTACAGCCTTGGGAATCCTATGGGACAGTTTTCTGTCCTATAGTGTCATTGTGAGTCGAAATTGACTTGACACCAACAAGGTTTATCAAGGCAGTTTCCTTGGTTCCCTGAGCACTTCACTTATATGCAACACAACGCAACCACTGCTGTGGAGTCAGATCTAACTCATAAAGACCCCTCCTTCAGTTTCCAAGGCAGTATCACTATGGAAATAGATTGCCAAGCCTTCCTTCTGAGGAGTGGCTGGTGGGTTTGAACCACCAGCCTTCTGGTTAGCAGTCAGATGCCTTGGGCACTACACCACCAGAGCTCCTTTCACCTATACAGGCCAGCTAAATTAATTTAAACACTCAAACCAAAGTTTCCACAGTGTTAGATTGATGTCCTCTACATGTTAGAATGTGTACTCAAACAACTGAGGTGTGACTCAGCTTTGCCCCTTCCTGAGGGGTAGTCCTGAGGTAAATCAGTTCACCTCTCCCAATTTCAGTTCACTTACCAATAAAGTGAAAATTAAAATAACAATTAACATGGGCTGTGGGAATTTAAAAGGTGATGTTTGTGGAAGTACCTGGCATATAGTAGCTGCTCAGTAATGTTTGCCTCTTCCTTTTATGAAAAGAGGAATTGAGCAGTAAAAATCATCCCTATCCTCTGAGAACTGATGGTGTGAAAGCTGTTGCAGCCATGATATTCAGCCCAGGAAGGGCCCTGCCAAGGAGATTTTGCAACTGGTCTTCTGTTTGATATTTGAGTCAGTCAGGCACCACTGCCTTTCCCCTTTGTTCACGCAGCACACGCTGACTGGATGGTGAGCTGTGTTTGTCAATCATGGAAGACCTCGGGTCTGATTGAGAACTCATGTAGCCATAGGAAAGTGCTCAGACTCGGGCTGCTCTCCAGTGATGATTGCTGTTTTCTATGAGGAAAGCGTCATATGAAAATTGTAATCATTCATCTCTTTTTAATGCAGGTGCAGGGGCCATTAGCCTAAGACATAGTGATAAAACAAAGCTGTCACTGAAAGCAAATATGTGCATTTGGTCTGGAAGTGGGGCCTACCAGTTAGGGTAGAAATGATGCAGGAGAAAAAGTAAGTGGAAAGGGGATTTGGAAGGAGGTTGTAACTGCCATCAATTCAGTACCAACTATCACGACTCCATGCACAACAAATCCAAATGCTCCCAGGTCCTGCACCATCCCCGTGATCGGTTGTGGATCACACTGTTGTGATCCATGGCATTTTTGTTCGCTGATTTTTGGAAGTAGATGGCCAGGCCTTTCTTCTTAGTGTGCCTCAGTCTGGAACGGGCTAGAGCCTGCATTCACAGAGCCAGGTATGGTTACCATTATCTCAGTAGCCTCACTCAAAATGAATTCTTGATGACTCTAAATAGAGAAGACTTGAGCATTATTTAGTTTCCTTAAGAAAAAAGAAGATACAGATTTATAGATTCCATTCTTATATTGTAATTATAAAAACATAATGAAGCTTCCGTAGTGAAAGTAATTCTTAAAATTTTCCACATCCTTTGGTTATTGAGTTGGGTCTACTGGAATAAGCATTGAGCCTCTAAAGAATTGTCTATCTTCACTTGTGTAGTATTTTTAAATTTCTTGAAAAGATAGAGAAGTAATATCAACATTCTGTTTTTTAAAAGCCTTGTTACCAGGACCTTTGTAAAGTCTTTGGGAAGTTTTTTCATTAATCTCTGGTTCTCTTAGAAAAAATATATCTTTTCATTTTCTATTGTCATTTCTTATGTAAAATAGGCTTTTAAATCAATCAACAGTGTTGCAGTTGTTGTTGTTGTTGTTGTTGTTATAGTGCTGTTGAGTCGGCCCCAACTCATAGTGACCCCTCCTTGGGTTTCCAAGGTCTTGGGTTTCTGTATCGCTACAGAAGGAGATTGCCCAACATTCCTTCCGAGGATGGCCTCAGGGCCTAAGGGAGTTGCCTGCCAAGCTCAAGGCTGGCGGTTCAAACCTACCAGCCACTCCTCGCCAGGTACACTGGGCTGTCTCTTTCTTGACTCAGCCCTCCTCGGAAATCCAAGAAGGGCTCACTAGGAGTCCGATCCAGTCAGTTTGGAGGTGTGTTGCAATTAGGAGATTTAAATTACTATTACATATTTTTTTCAGTTAGTATCATAACTACAGTCCAGGTTATTTATGTGTTAAGAGTATAAAATTTAAAGATAACTTGGCATTAGATTCAGATTCATCAGTATTCTAGTTCTAGCTTTATAATTTTGAGTAAATTATTTCATCTTTCTGAGCCTGTTTTCCTATCTATGAAATAAGAATAACATTTATTCTTTTCTTTTTCTCTTGTGATTTGGGTGAAAGTTTACAGAGCAAATTCATTTTCCATACAGCAGTTAATACACATTTTGTTTCATGACATTGATTGCAATTCCCCACAACGTAACAGCTCTCTTCCCACTTCCTCCCTGTAGTTACCTCTTCCCCGTGTCCTTCCCTCCCATGCACTCTCACCCCCCAAGCTATCTCCCTGTGCAAACTCTGCCATTCTTTTCTCCCACGATTTATCATTCCAAGGAGTGTATCTGACTGATATAAATGTTCACCCCATATGCCTGTCTGTTATTTGGCTGGAAGCCACAGGAGTGAGTTTAGTGAGAGCTGAAGAATGACTAGTAGCCATAGTATCATGGGTCTCACCAGGCTCTATCAGACCAGCAAAACTGGTCTTTTTTTTTTTTTTAATGATTTTGAGTTTTGTTCCACATTGTTTTCCCACTTCAGGATCTCCTGCATTGATCCCTCTCCGAGTCGTTGACAGTAGTAGCCAGGCACCATCTAGTTCTTCTGGTCTCATGGTCATATAGGGCGAGGATCACATGATCTACCAGTCCCTTGAACTAATTGTTTCCATGTGCCATAATTTTTTGTTTTGTTGTTGTGATTTGGGTGAAAGTTAACAGAGCAAATTCATTTTCCACTCAACAGTTCATAATATTTTTTTCATGATACTGATTGCATTCTCACTTCCTCCCTTTGGTTACCTTTTCTCTGTGTCTTTCTTTCTTATGCATTCCTGCCCTCTAAGTTATCTCCTTATGCAAATGCTGTCCATCTGAACTCCCATGGTTTACTGTTCTAAGGATTGTACCTAACTGGTGTAATTCTTCAGCTTGTAGGACTGTCTCTTGTTTGGCTGGAAGCCATGTGAGTAAGTTCAATTCTAGGCCCAAAGATAATGGTTCCCTAGTCTTGGGGGTTTCACCTGTCTCTATCAGACCAGTAAACCTGGGCTTTTTTATGATTCGGAGTTTTGTTCCACTTTTTTCTGTCTGGGATGTCCTATTTTAATCCCTTTCCAAGTGATTGACAGTGGTAACTGGGCACCATCTAGTTCTTCTGGTGTCAGGTTTGCATGGTCCACTAGTTCCCTGGACTAATTGTTCCATGTGTCTGCTTTTCTTCATTCTTCTTTGCTCTGGACAAAGAGAAGACCAATTGTTCCTCTTTAGGTGGTTGCTCACTTGCAGGCTTTTAAGATCCCAGTTGCTACTCACCAGTGGGATGTAGAACAATGTTTTTCTGTAGTATGTTATGCCAGTTGAGTTTGATGTCTCCCATAACCATGGTTCCAAACCTATGGACCCAGCAACTCCCACAGGGTGCTTGTCTGTGGCTAAGAAGTTATCATAACTTTGCCCCCTGTTATCTCTATTATATTTACAGACATTCTTACAGCATATACAAATACATATGTAGAAATATTGTATGCCAAACTGATATGTAGTCATGGGTATATTCCCATTTGCCTATCCAAACCTGATCATTTAGTCTGTCTCCCCATGTACCTACCCATAGATTAGTGTTTGTTATTATTGATAATGCATTATTGTATATGTAATAGTATTTGCCTTTGTTGTCTGTACCTTGTACACCTCTCCGTGTCTTCCTTTTCCCTAGTTGCTCACTTTTGGTATATTGCCTTTCCTTTCACCCAAATTAATACTTGTCTCTTATCTATCTAGCAATTTTTCCTCCTCTCCCCTCCCATCCCTGGTAACCAACAAAGAAAGTTTCCTTCTGTGTTCAAAACTTTTCTTTGACTTTTTACAGTACTAGACTAATACAGTATTTGTCCTTCTGTGATTGACTTATTTCATTCAGCATAATGTCTTTCAAGTTTATCCATGTTATAAGTTGTTTCATGGATTCTTCTTTACTCTTCAGTGTTGCATAGTATTCCACTGTGTATATATACCATAGTTTGGTTATCCATTCATCCAGTGATGGGCACTTAAATTGTTTCCATCTCTTTGCTATTGTGAATATTGCTGCAATGAACATGAGTGTGAAAATACCTATTTGTGTCCTGTCTCTCACTTCTTTAGGAAATATATCTAATAATGGGACTCTGAATCAAGTGGTTATTTCTGTTTCCATCTTTTTAAGGAAGCACCATACCATTTTCCATAGTGGTTGTACCATTTTACAGTACCACCAGCAGTGTCTGAGAGTTCCAATCTCTTCACACTCTCGCCAGCATTGGTTTATTTTCTGTTTTTGAATTTTGCTGTTATTGCTGGGGTGAGATGATACTCTCACTATTTTGATTTGCATCTGTCTAATAGATGGCACATAACAACAACAAGAGCTAATGATCCTGAGCATTTCTTCATGTGTTCATTGGCTGCCTGAATATCTTCTTCTGGTGAAGTGTCTGTTCATGTCTTCTGCCCATTTTTTAACTGAATTGTTTGTCTTTTTCATGTTGTGGTGTTAGAGTTTTCTATAAATTTTAGACATAATTCACTTGTCAGATATATCATTGCCAAATATTTTTTTCCCAATCTGTAGGTTTTCTTTTTGCTCTTTTGGAGAAGTCTTTTGATGCACATAATTAATAATTAATAATTAGAAGGTCCCAGTCATCTAATTCAGCTTCTGCTTTTTGTACATTTTTGTTTATGTTTGATAGTCTATTTATGCCATCAGTTGGGGTTCCTAAGTTTACCCCTGTTTTTTCTTTGATGAACTTAATAGTTTTAGGTTTTCCAGTTAAGTCTGTTCCATCTTGAGTTAGTTTTTGTGTGTGATGTGAGGTATGGATTTTGTTTCATTTTTCAGCAAATGGTTATCCAGTTTTGCCACCACCATTTGTTAAAGACACTATCTCTTCCCCATTTGATGGGTTTTGGCTCTTTATCAAAGATCAGCTGTCCATAGGTGAATGGATCTATATCTGGATTTCACTTGTCTTTGTGTCTGTCATTTTGCCAATGCAAAAAGAGCAAGGAGGCTGCATAATCTGACATCCTAGAACCCCACAAGAGGAAGGCAGAATCACCATCAATAGCCCAAGGCCTATTACTGCAAGGCCAGACATGCTGCCTCCCTCCAGCCCTTTCACCAACCGTTCCTCCCAAAGCACCCACCACCTCTCTCCTGGGTCCAATAATTCGCTGCAGTGGCCACACAGAACTCACAGATTACGGGGTTTATTAGAGAAGCACCAGGCTACAATTCAAGTTCAAGGAAAAAAAAATGCTCAGTCTCTCTCCCAGCCCTCCGTCTCTCAGCCAAGTCTCTCACAATCTCTCCCCCAGAAGTGCATGTCCCTCATGTCTTACTCAGCAACGCATGTCTCTTGCGTCTCTTTCCCAGCAACGCGTGTCTCAGGAGCCCATGTCTCTTTCAGCCGTGTGTCTTCCTCAACCAGCAGTCAGAGAGAGTTCTGCCTCTAGGAGGCCTCCTTTTGAGCTTGGCAGAGTGGCCAAACCAACCAATTATAACAATAGAATTCTAAGCACCTGAGAGTGAGCCTCCCATAACATTGCATTGTGCCACGCCCAACAGAAAAGCCCAGGTAGATAACATTTACAATCAGGAGCTCCTCAGTTGCTCATTCCACTACTGAGTTTACAATGGCTTATGGGTAGAAAAGCCATACTAAGTAATTTACTACACTGCAGCCAATATCGGACTGTTTTGACTACCATGGCAATATAGTAGGTTTTGAGATCAGGGAGTGTGAGACCTACTTTGTTCTTCTTCTTCAGTAATGCTTAGCTTATCTGAGGTCTCTTTCCTTTCCATATAAAATTAATGATTGCTTTTTCCATGTCCTTAAAGAATGTGGTGGAATGTGAATCAAGATTGCATTGAATCTATAGATTACTTTGGATCATATTGACATTTTCACAATGTTCAATCTTCCTATCCATGAATATGATATGTTATCCCATTTTTGAAAATCTCTTATAGTTTCTTGTAGTGGTGTTTTGTAGTTTTCTTTGTATAGGTCTTTTGTGTCCCTGGTAGGACTTATTCCCAAGAATTTTTTCTTTCTGTTAGCTATTGTATATAGTATTGTTTGTCTTATTTCCTTTTCAGAGATATCTTTGTTGATATAGAGGAATCCAACTGATGTTTGTATGTTAATCTTGTATCCTGCCACTATGCTATATCTTTTAATTAGTTCCAGTAGTTTTCTAGCTGAGTCTCTGGGATTTTCTGTGTATAGGATCATATCATCTGCAAATAAGGATAGTTTTACTTCTTTACCAATTTGGATGCCTTTAATTTCCCTTTCTTGCCGTATGGCCCTGGCTAGGACTTCCTAGTGATGATAGAGGGCATCTTTATCTGGTTCTTGTTCAGAAGGGGAATGCTTTCAGTTTCTCTCCACCGAGAATAATGTTGGCTGTTGGTTTTGCAAAAATGCCCTTTATTATGTTGAGGAATTTCCCTCCTATTCCTATTTTTTGAGAGTTTTTATCAGGAATGGGTGCTAGATTTTATCAAATGCCTTTGCTGCATCGATTGATATGATATATGATTCTTTTCCTTTATTTTATTTATGTGATGGATTTCATTGATTGTTTTTCTAATGTACCATCTTTGTGCACCTGGTATGAATCCCACTTGTCCATGATGTGTTACTTTTATATATATATTGTTGTTGGAGTCTATTAGCTAGGATTTTGTTGAAGATGTTTGTGTGTATAGTCATGAGGGGTATTGGCCTGTGATTTTCCTTTCTAGTGGTGTCTTTGCCTCATTTTGGTATCAGCGTTATGTTCTGAATAGTTTGAGTAGAATTGGTGTCATCTGGTAGTATTCTCCAGTGAAGCCACGTGGGCCAGGCTTTCTGTTGGTGATTTTTTAATGACCTGTTCCGTTTCTTCTTTTGTTATGAATCTGTTGAAATTTTCTCCTTCAGCCTGTGTGTTTTGGTTACCTAGTCCTGCTCTGACAGAAATATATCACACATGGGATGGCATTAACAAACAGGAGTTTATTCTCTTACAGTTTTGGAGGTTAGAAGTCCAAGTTCTGGGTGCCAGGCTCTAGAGGCTGGGTGAAAGCCCCTCAACTTCAGGCTTCAGCTCCACCTCCCACTCCCAGCCCACTAAAGCTGGAGGCTTTTCTTCACTCAGACAGCTGCTGGCTACTGAGGCTGACAAGCCCACGGTTGACAAGTGAAAAGGCACAACACTCCCAATGTTACCATACAACATGTCAGGCTACTAATTCAAGTCCAAAAGAAGTCCCAAGATTGGCAGGGCATGGCAGGATGTTGAACAATGACTTGGCTACATGCAGGGTTCAAGTGTGCCAAAAGGCTAGAGATCAATCCCAAAGCTTCTTCTTACATACAGGAAGCAGACCACATCCCCAGAGCAGCTACTCAGCTGCTCACAGCAGATTCCACCCATGTGGAGTTGAATACCAATCTCATCAGGGGGAATAACTACCTCCAGCTGCCCAGCCACTCAACCAGGCCCAGCCAAGTTGACAACAACCTTAACTACCGCACTGTGTAAGTTTAAGTAGTGTGTTTCTAGAAATCTGTCCATTTCTTCTAGGTTTTCATATTTGTTGGAATACAGTTCTTCATAGTATCCTGATACTATCCTTTTTGTTTCTGTTGGTTCTATTGTGATGTCCTCCATTTCTTATTCATGGTATTTGCATCTTCTCCTTTTCATTTGTTAAGTTTGCCAGTGGTCTGTTGATTTTATTCTTTTGAAAGGACCAACTTCTAGTCTTGTTGAGTCTATTTTTTGATGTTTTGTTTTCTGTTTCATTTATTTCTGCTTGAATCTTTATTATTTCTTTACTTCCGGTGACTATAGCTCTTTTACTACTTTTGTCCTAATTGTTGGAGGTTGGATTTTGGTGTTGATTTTGGCTCTTTCTTCTTTTTTGATGTGTGCATGTATTGCTATAAATTGCTCTCTGAGCACTGCTTTTCCTGTGTCCCAAAGATTTTGGTATGTTGTGTTTTCATTCTCATTTGATACCTTGAATTTTTTAATGTCCTTTTTTGTTTCTTCTGCTACCCTGTAGTAAAAACTGGGGAGTTTTTTAGTTTCTATGTGTATGCTTTTTTTTTTTTTTACCTTGATCTTCCTATTGTTCATTTCAGGTTTTATAACTTTGTGATCTGAGAAAAGGCTTTGAAGTAATTCAGTGTTTTAAAATATATTGAGGCTTGGGCAAGATGGCGACTAGGCAGAAAGACTGCACAGACCCTCTTCAACAAAGAAAGGGAAACCAATTAACACAGACACAGAAGATAATCCTGGACCCCTGAGCCTTGAAGGGAAGGATATAGAAGTGGACTAAACCCCAACTAGCAGA
>NW_006921980.1:1642506-1643683 GCF_000298275.1 Orycteropus afer afer | reverse complement strand
GAGGGGAGCTGTTGCATTGTGGTAAACTGTGGTCAATGACATGAGGCAAAGTATAAGTGAACTGCTGTATGGAAAGTGAATTTGCTCTGTAAATCTTCACCCAAATTACAATTAAAAAAAAGAAAAAATATATATTGAGGCTGGCTTTATGGTCTAATATGTGGTCTATTCTAGAGAATATTCCATGTGTGCTGGAAAAGAATAAAATGTGCTGTTGTTGGGTAAAGTCCTCTGTGTACATGTGTAAGGTCAAGTTGTTTGGTTGTATTGTTTAGTTCTTCTACGTCATTGTTGTTGCGTTTCTCATTGAAAGTAGTGTATATAAGTTTCCTACAATTTCTGTGGAGTTATCTATTTGTCTTTTCAATTATGTTAAAATCTGATTTATGTATTTTGGGACTATTTGATTTTTATAGATATTTATTATGGTTATATCCTCCTGTTCATTTGATCCTTTACTCGTTAAATAATGTCCTTCCTTGTCTCTTACTGTGGTTTTTATCGTAAAGTCTGTTTTATCAGAAATTAATATTTCCACTATTGTTCTTTTTTGATTGCCATTTGCTTGATATACTTTTTTCCAACCTTTGATTATTAGTGTATTTTTATCTTTGTGTCTATTGTGAGTCTCTTGTAGACAGTATATTGATGGGTCATGTTTTCTCATCCATTCTGCAACTCTCTGTCTCCTGATTGGTGTATTTAATACATTTACATTCAGTGTAATTATCAGCAAGTACAGATTTATTGCTGTCATTTTGTTATGCTTTTTCTTGGTGTTGCTGATTTCTTTGTTTCATATAATCTTCTATGCCGAGCTCATTTTGTTTATGGATTTTCTTATCATTTCCTTTGTTGCTGTTGTTTTAGTATTTGCTGAATATTTGTGGCTTTCCTCTTTTTTGTTTTGATGAAAAGGTTTTTTTCATTTTCATTGACATTACCGTATGATTTATTATTTTCTTCCCAAGTTCGGAATAGTCTGTCTCTGTTTTATCTTGCAATCATCTTGACTGCCTCTCCATTTGGAGATCTTGTAGCATAGTGGTGCCTAAGGCATTTGACTGCTAACCAGAAGGCTGGCATTTCAAACCCACCAGCCACTCCTCAGAAGGAAGGTTGGGCAATCTACTTCCATAGTGATACTGCCTCAGAAACCCAAGGAGGGGTCGCTATG
>NW_006921980.1:1638718-1642284 GCF_000298275.1 Orycteropus afer afer | reverse complement strand
TTTGATCTGGTTTTAACAAATTCCATTAAATTCTGTTTATCTGTAAATGTCCTAATTTTGCCATCATATTTGAGGAACAGTTTTGCTGGGTGTATAGCTCTTGTTTGGCAGTTTTTTTCTTTCAGGGTTTTATATATGTCATCCCATTGCCTTCTCAACTTTGTGGTTTCTCCTGAAAAATCAGAACTTAATGTTATTGGTTGCCCTTTGTAGATAACTTTTCATTTTTCCTGTGCTGCTTTCAGGATTCTTTCTTTGTCTTTGGTTTTGGTAAGTTTAATTATAATATGTCTTGGTGATTTTCTTTTGGGGTCTATCCTGTTTGGAGTTTGTTGAACTTATTAATGGATATCTTCTCGTCTTTCATTATATTAGGAAAGTTCTCTTCCAATAAAATTTCAACAGTTTTCTCTGTGGTTTTATTTGTCTCTTCCTGTTCTGGACTTCCGATCACACATAAGTTATTCCTTTTGATGATGTCTCACATAACTATCAGGGTTTCTTCATTTTGCTTTGATCTTTTTTGTGATTGATCTCTTCACAAAATACTGTTGAGAGATTTGTCTTCATTCTCACAAATTCTGTTGTCCATTGATTGGATTCTAATGCTTTGCTCTTTAATGTGTTATCTATTTTTATAATCTTTACATTAATCTTCTGGATTTCTATTTGTATAGTTTTCCATTTTTCATTTATTTTGTTAATTTGTTCTTGTTACTGCTTTCCTAAATTGTTCTAAAGTTTTGTCTGTGTTTTCTTTAATTTTGTCAGTGCTTTCATTGATTTTGTTAGTGTTTTCCTCGATCTGCCTCTCAGTCTGTTGAAGATATCTAAATATAATTCTTTTGAATTTCTTCTCAGGTAATTCAAATGCTACTTCTTCCTCAGGGAAGTTTTCTGGTTCTCTATCCTGGTCCCTTGTTTGTACTACTTTATCTTGTTTTGTGCGAACTGGAATGGTCTTTGAGACATTGTGGTGGTGTTTTTATATTTAATTGGTTTATGTTAGTGTGATTTGCCAAGATTTGTGTTCCTGTTTTTGTTTTTTTGCTTTATTTTGTTCTGATGTATCTGAATGAGCAGGACTAGTGTGCTACTCTGTTCACAAGTTTAGCAGCATGTAGGCATTCACCATCTGTCTTCTGGTGGGTGTGATAGAAGATGAGAATGTGTACACAGATCTCTGTTAGTTGTTCATGTAGAGCAGTTGAGGGCAGGTTGGCCTGGTATTGGCCACCAACTGTGGTTAATCAGATGGTGTAGAAGCAGGTTGTGGCCCTCATACATTTATTGTGGGGCTACAGGAGGTGCAGGTGTGATTGGGTTGTGTGGACATGAATGCTGTCTCCCACCTAGGTGGACAAAAAAAAAAAAAAAAAAAAAACCAGTACTACCAAAAAAATAAAATGAAAACAAAAAACATAAACTACATAAACAAATAACATCAACCACACACAAAAAAAAAAATTTAAAGCAATAAATAAAAAGGAGAAAAAAAAGACAAAAGAAGGATACAGAGAGAAAGGGGAAAAAAACATTATATGAGGAGGGAAAATAAGAGAATAACACATTAAAAATGAGAAAAATGCAGAAAGAAAAACAAGGGATGGGAAGAACAGAAAGAAAAAAGAAGGGAACTAGGGAAGAGGGGTACAGACAAGAACCAGAGAAGGGAAAGAGAAAGAAGAAGGAAAAACAATTTAAAAACAAAACAACGCAGGGTACTTGGGCTGGGTTTCTACTTCTCAAGCAGGCAATGGGGAGCAGAGCACCTAGTACTAGTACTAGTTCCTGCCTACCAGAGGGAACTGGGAACAAAGTGGCTGATCTCACACATGTTCCTGCTGACCCAGAAGATATCTACAGGCAGAACCTGGAAAAAGCTCCTGCCTGCCCAGATGGTGGTGGGAGCCAGGTACCCGGTACCAGAAGGAATTCCTACCTGCTTAAAATGGAGCTAGGGACAGGGCATCTGGTCTCAGAAAAAATTCCTCCTGTCCCAAAATGCAGCTGGGCACAGCACCCCTACTCCAAAAAACAGTTCCTGCCAGCCCAAAATGCTGCTGGGAGCAGGACAGCTGATTTCAGTGCTAGTTCCTATCTGCATAGAGACAAAAGAACAAAAAACACAATCCATATAAACAAACAGCAAGAATCACCTAAATAAATAAATAAATAAATGGAAAGGGGAAAAAAAAAGTTAGTTCTTCTCTGCCCAGAAGGGGGCAGGGTACCTGATCTAAAACGAATTCCTCCTGGTCCAGATAGTGTCTAGTGGTAGGGCTCTTAGACCCAGAAAATGTTCCTGGTGGTTGAAAAGGTGATTGGGAGCAAGGTACCTGGTTCCAGAGAGAGTTCCAGCCAGTTCAAAAAGCAGCTGTGGGCAGGGAGTCTAGTCCCAGACAAAATTCCTCTTGTCTCAGAAGGTAACTGGGAGCACAGTCCTATTCCCAGGAAAATATTTCTTGCCATCACAAAAGACAGCTAGGTATAAGGTACCTGGTCTCAGAAAAAATTCCTGTTGGCCCAGAAGGTGGCAGGGAACAGGGCACCTAGTGCTGAGTCCAGTTCCTCCCTGCCCAGAATCCAACTGCTGGCAGGGAGGGCTCCCAGACCAGGGTGGAATTCCCTCTGGTCCAGAAGGTGGGTGGGGGTGGAGCACAATCACACCTCAATTCAACCTGAGGGTGTAGGGTACATGGGAAGTAAGGGGAATATTGTACCTTTCTAGCTGTCAGCCACCACTGCAGTTGCCAATGCAGTCCTCAGCTAGTGGACCTGATTGCTTTTTGGAGGGGCAATTATTTTTTTCCTTTTTAAATTGTGACTTAGGTGAAAGTTTACAGAGCAAATTGATTTTCCATACAACAGTTCATGTACATTTTGTTTCACAGCATTGACTGCAATCCCTATAATGTAACAGCTCTCTTCCTACCTCCTTCCTCTGGTTACCCTTTCTGTGTATCCTTTCCTATGCATTCCTGCTCTCTCAGCTGTCTCCCTGTGCAAATACTGCCCTTCTGGTCTCCCATGGTTGATTGTTCTAAAGGATGTACCAATCTGGTGTAAATGTTCACCTTATTTATACCTGTCTGTTGTTTGGCTGGAAGCCATAGGAGTGAACTCAATTCCAGGCCCAAAGGGTCATTCGGCCATACTCTTGGGGATTTTACCAGTCTCTATCAGACCAGTAAGCCTTGTCTTTTTTATGATTTTGAGTTTTGTTCCACATTTTTCTCATACTCTATCCAGAATTGCCTCCACTTACTCCTTTACAAGTGGTTGACAGTGGTAGCCGGGCACCATCTAGTTCTTCTGGTCGTGGGATCATGTAGGCTGAGGTTCATACAGTCCACTAGTCCCTTGGACTAATTGTTTTCATGCATCTTTGGTTTTCTTCATTCTTCTTTGCTGCAGACAAGGAGAGACCAAGTGTTGCATCTAGATGTCTGCTCACAAGCTTTTAAGATCCCAGTTGCTACTCATCAAAGTAGGATGTGGAACAATGTTTTTGTGTAGTACATTATGCCAGTTAAGCTTGATGTCCCCACGACCATGGTCCCAAG
>NW_006921980.1:1635602-1637883 GCF_000298275.1 Orycteropus afer afer | reverse complement strand
CAGCCCTTCCTTCTCCCATGATTGTTCTCTCCAGGGCATGTGTCTACTTGAGGTAAATGTTTAACTCACATGCCTGTACTTTGTTTGGCATCTTCAGCACTTTAAAGAGGTCTTTTGCAGCAGATTTGCCCAGTGCAACCCATCATCTGATTTCTTGAGTGCTGTTTCCCATGATGTTGATTGTGGAACCAAGTAATGAGAAATCTTTGACAACTTTAATCTCTCCATTTATCATGATGCTGCTTACTGGTCCAGGCGTGAAGATTTTTGCTTTCTTTATGTTAACCATACTGCAGGCTATAATCTTTACTCTTCATTAGTAAGTGCTTCAAGTCATCTTCATTTTCAGCAAGCAAGATTGTGTCATCTGCATATCATAGGTTGTTAATGACACTTCCTCCATTCCTGATTCCGCATTCTTCTTTATATAGTCCAGTTTCCCAGATTATTTACTCAGCATACAAATAAACAATTATGGTGAAAGGATACAACCCTGACACAATATCTTTCTGATATTAAACCATGCAGTATCCCCTCGTTCTGTTCAAGCAGCAGCCTCCTCGTCTTTGTGCTAGTTCCTCATGAGCACAATTAAGTGTTCTGCAATTCCCATTCCTCTCAACGTTACCCATAATTTGTTATGATCCACACAATCAAAACCTTTTGCATAGTCAATAAAACACAAGTAAACATCTTTCTGGTATTCTTTGCTTTGAGCCAAAATCCATCTGACATCAGCAATGATGATTTCCCTCATTCCATGTCCTCTTCTGAATCCAGCCTGCATTTCTGAAAGTTCCCTGTCAGTATACTGCTGCAACCATTTTTGAGTTAACTTCAGCAAGATTTTACTTGCATGTGATATTAATGATATTGTTTGATGATTTCCACATCCTGTGGGATCACTTTTTTTTGGAATGGGTAGAAATATGGATTTCTTCCAGTCAGGTGGCTAGGTAGCTGTCTTCCAAATCTCTTGGCATAGCCGAGTGACTGCGCCCAGTGTGGCATCCATTTGTTGAAACATCTCAATGGGTATTCCATCAATTCCTGGAGCCTTGTTTTTTACCAGTTCCTTCGGTGTATCTTCAACTTCTTCTTTCAGTACCATTGGTTCTTGATCATATGACTCCTTCTGAAATGGAAGAACTTCAACCAGTTCTTTTTGGTATAGTGACTCTGTGTATTCCTTCCATCTTCTTGTGATGCTTCCTGAATCATTCAACATATTGCCTGTGGAATCTTTCAGTATTGCAATTCAAGTCTTAAATCTTTTCCTCAGTTCTTTCAGCTTGAGAAATACCTAGCTTCCTTTTTGATTTTCTAACTCCAGGTCTTTGCATATTTCATTATAATAATTGGCTTTGTCTTCTTGAGCTGTTCTTTGAAATCTCCTGTTCAGCTCTTTTATCCTGTCCATTCTTCTATTTAACTACTCTCTGGTCCAAGAGGAAGTTCCAGAGTCTCTTCTGACATCCATTTTGGTCTTTTCTTCCTTACCTTTTTAGTGACCTTTTGTTTTCTTCATGGATGATGTTTTCTATGTCATCCCACAATTCTTCTGTTTTTTGGACAGTGGTGTTCAATGCATCAAATCTATTCTTTAGATGGTCTTTAAATTCAGGAGGAATATAATCAAGGCCCTATTTTGGTTCTCATGGACTTGTTTTAATTGTCTTCAACTTCAGCTTGAACTTGCATATGAGCAGTTGATGGTCCATTCCACAATCCGGGCCTTGTTTTGGCTGAAGATACTGACCTTCTCCATCACTTCTTGCCACAGATGTAGTCAATCTGATTCCTGTGTACTCCATCCAATGAAGTCCACTGTTTGTGTTGTTAAAAAAAGGTATTTGCAATGACTAACTCATTGGTCTTGAAAAATTCTATCATGCAATCTCCAGCATTATTTCTATCACCAAGGCCATATTTTCCAACTACTGGTGATTCTTCTTTGTTTCCAATTTTCTAATCACCAGTTGTTCTGGTTACCTAGTGCTGCCCTGACAGGAAATATACCACAAATGGGATGGCCTTAACAAACAGTTTATTCTTACAATTTGGAGGCTTTAAGTCCAAGTTCAAAGTGCCAGGATCTAGGGGCTGGGTGAAAACCCCTCGACCAGCTCTGCCTCCTGCTCCCGGCCCACTGGAGCTAGAGGCGTTGCTTCACTTAGACAGCTACTGGCTGCTGAGGCTGAGAAGTCCCAAGGTTGACAAGTAAAAAGTCACAGTCCCGATGTTACCAAACCACACGGCAGGCCATTAACTTAAGTCCATT
>NW_006921980.1:1625721-1635367 GCF_000298275.1 Orycteropus afer afer | reverse complement strand
ATTGATTGCATGTTCAGTCAATTTCAGACTGCAGAAGTTGGTAAAAAATGTTCAATTTCCTCATCTTTGGCTTTGGTGGCTGATGCATACATTTGAATAATAGTAGTATTAACTGGTCTTCCTCATAGGTGTATGGATATTATCCTATCACTGACAGCATTGTACTTCAGGATAGATCTTGATACATTCTTTATGATGGTGAATGCCATGCCACTTTTCTTCAATTTGTCATTCCCAACATAGTAGATTATGTGATCATCTAATTCACAGTGGCCAAAACCAGTCCCTTTCAGCTCACTAATACCTAGGATATTGATCTTTATGTGTTCCATTTCATTTTAGACAACTTCCAATTTTCCTAGATTCATACTTCATACGTTCCATCTTCCAATTATTAATGGATGTTTGCAGCTGTTTCTTCCCATTTTGAGTCATGCCACATCAGCAAATAGAGTTCCCAGAAGCTTTACTCCATCCATGTCTTTAAGGTTGAGTATACTTTAAGGAGGCAGCTCTTTCCCAGTCATATTTTGAGTGCCTTCTGTCCTGAGGGGGTCTCATCTTCTGCCCTATATTGCACAATGTTTCAGGGCTATTCATAAAGTTTTCCAGTGCTATATTAGACAGTGTTTCACTGCTATTCATAAGGTTGTCACTGGCCAATTCTTTGAGAAGTGGATGGCCCCTTCCTTCTTCCATGTCTGTCTCAGTGTGGAAATGCCACTGAAACCTCTCGGCCATGGGTGACCCTGCTGGCATTTGAAATGCTGGTGGTATAGCCTCCAGCCTTACAGCAACACACAAACCACTGCAGTACGACAGACTAACAGACGAGTGGTGGCACATGCAAATATGTATGTAGAAATATCATCTGCCAAACATATATGGTCATGGGTGTATTCTCTTTTACCTACACATACTTGATCATTCAGCCTCTCTACCTTTGTATCCACCCATAGATTAATATTTGTTGTTACTAATAATAGGAGCTTTGGTGACCTAGTGCCTAAGGCATTTGACTGCTAACCAGAAGGCTGGTGGCTCAAACCTACCAGCCACTCCTCAGAAGGTAGGTTGGGTGATCTACTTCCATAGTGATACCTCGGAAACCCAAGGAGGGGTTGCTATGAGTCATGTCCAACTCAACAGTAGTGAGTTTGGTGGTTTTTTTTTTTTTTGGTATTACTGATAATGCAATATTGTGTAGACGTGAGTTTTGAGGCTGAGCCTCTGGTGTGGTGAAGAGAGACTAGCTGAGGATATTTTAAAACTGACAAAAACTATCAGATTCAAGTACTTTGAACACCAAATAGGGTAAATAAAAAGAAAACCATATCTAAACAAATAGTAAAAGGGCTAATTAAAAAAAAAAAAAAAACTTTAAAGCTGTTAGAGAAAATAGACAAATTACTGTCTTTGAATTGAGGTTAAATTAATGCAAGATACCATTATAGGTTTTCAATATTTCTTTGTGACAAAATGTATATAACATAAAATTAGACATTTTAACCTTTTTTTTCATTTAACCATTTTTAAGTGGTACTTAATTCAGTAGTATTAATTATATTCAGTGTTCTACATCAGTCACAACTGGTTTTCCAAAATGTTTTTCTCGCCACAAACAGGAACTCTGTCCCCATTACATAACTCCCCAGTCCCTCCCCTGCAACACCCAGCCCTCCAGCCCCCGGTAACTTCTAATCTAATTTCGGTCTCTTACGAATTTACCTACTTTATATATGTCATATAAGTGGAATTATATAATATTGGTCCTTCGCTGCCATTCATTAATTTTCAGGGGCCAAAGTTTTTAGAAATGGATGGCCCAACCTGTTTCCCAGTCTGTCTAGTCTAGAAGCTCTGCTGAAACCTGTCCTCCACCATGGTTGGCCCTGCTGGTGTTTGAAATACCAGTGGCATAATCTCCAGCCTCACAGCAACACGCAAGCTACCACAGTAGAACAAACTGACAGACGAGTGGTGAGAACAACAACATATATGTCATATAAGTGAAAATACACAATATTTGTCCTTTGGTGTCTAGCCTTTATTTCCCGTAATATTCTCAAGGTTCATCTATATTGTAGTATCAGATCATCATTCCTTTTTGTGGTTGAATAACATTCCATTGTACGTACATGTGTGCCTCACTTAATGTCCATGATACATTCTGTGCAAATGCACTGTAATTTGGACGTTGTATGAGCACCATATTAAAACCATAGGTCCTCTGCCTCACTTGCCTATATCCCACTCATGGTCCAGTACTGCAAGAGTTTGAGTTTGGGGTCTTTATAACCATTAGGGAGAAATAAACACAGGGAGAGCTACTTCCCCTTTAAAAAAAAAAAAAAAAAAAGGACCACAGACATTTATGTGGTCAGACATTGACTTAAGGGATGTTAAGTAATGCCTACCTGTATACACCACATTTTGTCATTCATCGGTTGACAGACACGTGGCTTGTGTCTACTTTTCAGTTATTGTGAATTATTCTGCAATGAACATTGATGTACAAGTGTCTATTTGAGTCCCTTTATCAGTTACTGTGAAATTATTTATTCTTTTAAATAACTTTTTAGTGTGATTTGGGTGAAAGTTTATATAGCAAATTGATTTTGCATTCAACAATTTATACACATTTTGTTTTGCGACATTGATTGCAATCCCCAAATGTAACAGCACTTTTCTCACTTCCTCCTTGTGTTTACTGTTTCCATTCATCTCTCTTTCCTATCCCTTCCTGCTTTCTGAGCTTTATTCCTGGGCAAATGCTACCCATTTGATCACTCATGGTTACTCTAGGTGGTGTGTGCTTCCTTGGTGTTACTGTTCACCTATTGTTTGGCTGAAAGTTGAGCCAGAGGGGTGAGTTCAGTTCCAGTCTTGACAGGTATCTAAGGGCCATTGTCTTGCGGATTCCACCAGTCTCTATCAGACCAGTAAGCCTGGTCTTTTGTGTGTGTGTGTGTGATTTGAGTGAAAATTTACAGAGCAAAATCACTTTTCCATACAACAGTTCACATATACTTTGTCTCATGACATTGACCACAATTCACCACAATGCAACAGCTCCCTCCCACTTCCTCCCGACAGTCACCTTTTCCCTGTCCATCCCTCCATGCACCTCTGCCCCCTGAGCTGTCTTCCCTGTGCATAAGCAGCCCTTCTTTCTCCTGTGATTTTTCTCTCCAAGGAGTGTATCTACCTCAGGTAAATGTTCAACTCCTATGCCTGTCTTTTGCTTGGCTGGAAGCCACAGGTGTGGGTTCAATTCTAGACCTGCAGGGCAGCTAGGGGCCATAGTCTCAGTGGTTCCACCAGGCTCTATCAGACCAGCAAACCTTGTCCCCCCCCTCCTTTTTTTTTCCCTTCTGTGAAATTACTGTGTCATATGTTAATTCTGTATTTAATTTTTTGAGGAAATACCAGACTTTATCCACAGTAGCTGCACCATTTTACATTCCTTCTGGCAATGTATGAGGAGTCCAATTTTTTGTCAGTACTTATTATATTCCACTTTTGTTGTTATTGATTATTATAGTCATTATCTTAGTTATCTAGTGCTGGTATAACAGAAATACCACAAGTAGATGGATTTAACAAACAGGATTTTATTTTCTCACAGTTAGGAGGCTGGACCACCACTCGTCTGTCAGTTTGTCATAATGTGGTGGCTTGCATGTTATTGTGAGGCTAGAGGCTATGCCACTAGTATTCCAAATACTAACAGGGTCACCCATGGTGGACAGGTTTCAGCAGAGCATCCAGACTAAGACAGACTGGGAAGAAGGAAGAGGCCATCCACATCTCAAAGAATTGGCCAGTGAAAACTTATGAATAACAGTGAAACACTATCTGATATATTACTGGAAAACTTTATAAATAGCCGTGAAACGTTGTCTGATATGGTGCCAGAAGATGAGCTCCTCAGGTCAGAAGCCACTGAGACTACAACTATGGAAGAGCTGCCTCCTCAAAGTAGAGTCTACCTTAATGACATGAATGGACTAAAGCTTTTGGGACCTCTATTTGCTGATGTGGCATGACTCAAAATGAAGGAAACAGCTGCAAACATCTATTAATAATTGGAACATGGAATGTATAAAGTATGAATGTAAGAAAATTGGAAATTGTCAAAAATGTAATGGAATGCATAGAGATCGATATCCTAGGCATTAGTGAGCTGAAATGGACTGGTTTGGGCCATTTGAATCAGACAATCATTGATCTACTATGCCTGAAATGACAAATTGAAGAATAGCATGACATTCATTGAATATTTCAAGATCTATCCTGCAGTGCAATGCTGTTAGTGACAGGATAATATCCATACACCTACAAGGAAGACCAGTTAATACTACTACTATTCAAATTTACACACCAACCACCAAATCCAATGATGATGAAATTGAAGATTTTTACAAACTTCTGCAGTCTAAAATTGACCAAACATGCAATCAAGATGTATTGATTATTACTAATGATTGGAATAAGAAAGTTGGAAACAAAAAATAAGCAATAATAATTGGAAAATATGACCTTGATCATAGAAATGATGCCAGAGATAGCATGATAGAATTTTGCAGACCGATGACTTATTCATTACAGATACCTTTTTTCAACCACATAAATGGGGACCTCATGAGATGGAATACACAGGAATCAAATTGACTAAATCTGTGGAAAGAAACAGTGAAGAAGCTCGTTATCATTAGAACAAGGCTAATGGCCAACAGTGGCACAAACCCTCAACTGCTCATATGCAAGTTCAAGTTGAAGCTAAAGATAATTAAAACAAGTCCAAAAGAGTCAAAATACAACCTTGAATATATCCCACCTGGATTTAGAGACCATCTGAAAAATAGATTTGATGCCTTGGATGCTAGAGACTGTAGACCAAACAAATTGTGGGATGACATCAAGGACATCATACAGAAAGAAAGCAAAAACTCATTAAAAAGGAAAGAAAGAGGAAAACAAAATAGTTGTCAGAAGAGACTCTGGAACTTGCTCTTAAATGGAAAGTAGGTAAAGTGAATGGAAGAAATGATGACGTGAAAGACCACAGCAGAAGATTTCAAAGGGCAGCTCAGGAAGACAAAAGTAAAGTACCATACTGAAATGTGCAAAGACCTTGAGTTGGAAAATCAAAAGAGAAAGACATGCTTGGCATTTCTTAAGATGAAAGAACTGAAGAAAAAATTCAGACCTCAAGTTGTAATGTTGAAGAATTCTATGGGCAAAATACTGAATGATACAAGAAGAATCAAGAGAAGATAGAAGGAATGCATAGTCACTGTATGAAAAAGAAGTGGTCAGTGTTCATTTCAGGGGGTGGCATATGATTGAGAACTGATGGTATTGAAAGAAATCCACTGAAGGAATTAGTGAAAAACAAAATTCTAAGAATTGACAGAATACTCATTGAGATATTTCAGCAAATGTTGGATACAATGCTGGAGATGTTCACTCATCTATGCCAAAAAATTTGGAAGATAGCCCCCTGGCCAACTGACTGGAAGAAAGCCATATTTGTGCTCTTTCCAAAGAAAGGTGACCCAACGAAATGTGGCAGTTGTTGAACAATATAATTAATATCGCACACAAATATAATTTTGCTGAAGATAATTCAAAAACAGTTGCAGCAGTGCATTGAGGGAGAACTGCCAGAAATTCAGGCAGAGAGATGTCACTCTGAAGACTAAAGTGCACCTGACCCAAGCCATAGTATTTTCAGTAGCCTCATATGCATGTGAGAGCTGGATAATGAATAAAGAAGACCATAGAAGAATTGATGCATATGAGTTATGGTGTTGATGAAGAATATTGAATGTCCATGGAGTGCTAGAAGAACGAGTAAATCTGTCTTAGAGGAAGTACAGCTGGAATGCTCCTTAGAAGCAAGGATGGCGACACTTCACCTCTTGTACTTTGGTTATCAAGAGGGACTAGTCTCTGTAAAAGTATATCATGCTTAGTTAAGTAGAGGGTCAGCAAAAGAGAGAAAGACCCTTAACAAGGTAGATTGATACAGTGACTGCAACGATGGACTGAAGTATAGCAACAATTGTGAGGATGATGCAGAACCAGGCAGTGTTTCATTCTGTTGTACATAGGGTCGCTATGAGTTAGAACTGACTTGACATAACCTGAAAAAACAATATCTAATGATGTTGAACATCTTTTAATGTACTTATTTGCTATTTGTATATCTTCTTTGGAGAAATGTTTATTCAAATTTTTAACCATTTTTAATTAGGTTGTTTTTGTTGTTAAGAATTCATTATATTTTCTGAATACGGTTCTCTTATCATATACAATATTTACAAACATCTGGTCCTATTCTGTAGGTTATCTTTTCACTTTCTAGATAATGCCCTTTGGTGTACAAGAGTTTTAATTTTGATGAAGTCCAGTTTATCTACTTTGTCTTTTGTTGTTTATGGTTTTGGTATCATATCTAGGAATCTGTTGCCAAATCCAAGCTTATTAAAGTTTACCTCTGTTTTCTTCTAAGAGTTTTTTGGTTTCAGCTTTGTATTTAGATCATTGATCCATTCTGGGTTAATAGTTGTATATGGTATGAGGTTGGGATCCAACTTAATTCTGTTGCATATTAAATCCAGTTTTCCCAGCACCATTTGTTGAAGAGAATAATCTTTCCCCACTGAATGGACTTAGCACCCTTGTGAAAAATCATTTGGCCATAGATATATGGGTTTATTTCTGGACTCTCAATTCTGTTCCATTGGTCTATACATCTATTTTTATGCCAGTACAATACTGTTTTAATTACTGTAGCTTAATAGTAAATTTTAGTCAGGATGTACATGCTCTGCAACTCTGTTCTTTTTCAATGTAAAATACATTACTTTTAAAGTAGCAGGAGAATACTGACACTTGGTGTCTTGGCAGAAAGAGTGGAAACCAGAAAACAATGGAAGGTAGTATTGTGGGGGAGGGAGGGAAAACCTGCCAACCTAAATAACCTAGCAAAAAAATCCATCAAAGATATAGATCAAATAAAGACATTTTCCAACAAACACCTGTGGGCTCAGGACCATGGTCGCAGGGCACATCAAGCTCAATTGGCATAACATACTACACAGAAACATTGTTCTACATCCTACTTTGGTGAGTAGCAACTGGGGTCTTATAAGCTTGCAAATGGTTATCTAAATGTAACAATTGGTCTCTCCACCTCCAGAGCAAAGAAGAATGAAGAAAACCAATGACACATGGAAAAAATTAGTCCAAGGGACTAGTGGACCATGTGAACTTCAGCCTATATGACCATGAGACCAGAAGAATTAAATGATGCCCATCTAACACTGTCAAACACTCAGAAAAGGATCAGTGCAGGAGATCCTGGAGAGAGTGGGAGAACAATGGGGAACAAAACTGAAAATCATTAAAAAAAAAAAAAAAAAGACCACGCTTACTGGTCTGAGAGAGCCTGGTGAGACCCCTGAGACTGTAGCCCCTAGTTATGCTTCAGGCCTGGAATTGAACCCATTCCCATAGCTTCCAGCCAAACAATAGACAGGCAGACAGGCATATAGGGTGAACATTTACACCAGGTAGGTACACTTCTTAAAATGATCAATTGTGAAAGAATAGAAGAGGATTATTTGCACAGGGAGATAACTCAGAGGGCAGGAATGCTCAGAAAGAAGGACACAGGAAGGAAGTGGAAAGAGAGCTGTTACAATGTGTGTACTGCAGTGTTGCAGTTTGGTTTCAATGTCATGAAACAAACTGTGTATGAACTGCTCTATGGAAAATGACTTTGCTCTCTAAACTTTCAACCAAATCACAATATAAAGAAGAAAAACACATTTTTCAACAAACACTAAGACATATGTCTTCAGTCAGAAGGAAAATTATTCCAGATGGAAATATGGAGATGCAAGAATAAAGAGCAATTTATAAAACCAGTTGTCATCAAGTCAATTCTAACTCATGGTGACCCCATGCATAATCTCACCAAAAAATGCATAATAGAAAGGATAAATTAGGTAAATATAAATGATTATTGATGTTTAAAACAAGGGCATTACCTAGCATTGATTGTACAAAATATGGGAAGTAATAAATGGAATAAAAGATCTCTAGGATACTTACAAGGAGTTTTGGTGGCATAGTGGTTAAGGCATTGAGCAACTAACCAAAAGGCTAGCTGTTCGACCCCACAGCCACTCTCTGGGAGAAAGAGGAGGCAGTCTGCTTCTGTACAGACCCTTAGAAACCCTATGGAGCAGTTCTAGTCTGTTCTATAGGGTTGCTATGAGTTAAAACAGATTTGGTAGCAAGGGGTCTTTGGTTTTAAGGTACTTAAATTGTTAAGAACACAGTAAAAATACTAATCTTTGTTAGACTTTAATAAATCAAGGTTACATGTCATAATCCAAAGTAACAACAACAAAAAATTAGTGAGATTGTCTCTAGGGTAGGATACCCATTGAAAGAATAGTAAACCAATAGAGAGTAAACTGGAATAATTAAAAAATAATCCAAAAGAAGAGGAAAAAAATGGAAAAGAAAGAAAAGTAGAACAGTGACCAATAGAAGACAAATATAAAATGATAGCTTTTTCTCAAAATATCAGTAATAAATATAAGTGGATTATACATTTGAATTAAAGACAAAGATTAGATTTTAGATTTAAGATTTTTACAAACACATATACATACACATACAAACATACACCATCACTCGTCTGTCAATTTGTCGTACTGTGGTTGCTTGCGTGTTGCTGTGAGGCTGGAGGCTATGTCACCAGTATTTCAAATACCAGCAGGGTCACCCATGGTGGACAAGTTTCAGCGGAGCTTCCAGACTAAAGCAGACTGGGAATAAAGAAGAGGCTATCCACTTCTCAAAAAATTGTCCAGTGAAAACCTTATGAATAGCTGTGAAACACTCTATTACTGGAAAACTAAATGAATAGCCCTGAAATATTGTCTGATATAATGCTGGAAGATGAGCCCCTCAGGTCAGAAGGCACTCAAAATATGACTGGGGAAGAGCTGCCTCAAGAGTAGAGATGACCTCGATGTGGATGGAGTAAAGCTTTTGGGACCTCCATTTGCTGATATGGCACGACTCAAAATGAGAAGAAACAGCTGTAAACCTCCATTAATAATCAGAACAGGGAATGCACAAAGTATGAATCTAGGAAAATTGGAAGTTGGCAAAAATGAAGTGGAACACATAGAGATAGATATCATAGGCATTAGTGACTGGATTTGACCAGTTTGAATCAACCATATGATCTACTATGCCAGGAAGGACAAATTGAAGAGGAATGTCATGACATTTATCATCACAAAGAATGTTTCAATGTCTATCCTGCAGAAATGGTTAAATCTGACAACTTTCTGACCTGCAGAATTGACTCAATGCATTTCAAAACTCATTACCAGTAATGTTCCGGCAAGATGGTGGACTAGGCAGAAGGACTGCACAGACCCCCTTCAACAAAGAAAAGGGAAACCAATTAACACAGACAGAGAAGATAATCTTGGACCCCTGAACCTTGAAGGGAAGGATACAGAAGTGGACTAAACCCCAACTAGCAGAAGAATTTGCGTGAAAATACCAAAAAAAGGAGACATACGGAGCTGCAGTCTGACAATGAACT
>NW_006921980.1:1617803-1624416 GCF_000298275.1 Orycteropus afer afer | reverse complement strand
GAAGTCCAACGAACCCCAAACAGGATAGACCCCAAAAGAAAATCACCAAGACACATCATCATCAAACTCATCACAACCAAAGACAAAGACAGAATCCTGAAAGCCGCATGGGAAAAACAAAAAGTTACCTAAAAAGGACAGCCAGTAAGAATAAGCTCTGATTTCTCAGCAGAAACCATGCAAGCGAGAAAGCAATGGGATGATATATGTAAAGATCTATCCTGCAGTACAAGGCTGACAGTTGATAGGATAATATCCATATGCCTACAAGGAAGACCTGTCAATATGACTATTATTCAAATTTATGCACCAACCACAAAAGCCAAAGACAAGGAAATTGAAGATGTTTACCAACTTTTGCAGTCTGAAATGGACCAAACATGCAATCAAGATGTGTTGATTATTACTGGTGATTGGAATGCAAAAGTTGGAAACAAAGAAGAATCACCAGTAGTTGGAAAATATGGCCTTGGTGATAGAAATAATGCTGGAGATTGCATGGTAGAACTTTGCAAAGCCAACAACTTATTCATTGCAAATACATTTTTTCAACAGTATAAACAGTGGCTATACATGTGGACTTCGACAGATGGAATACACAGGATTCAGATCAACTACATCTGTGAAAGGAGAAACTCGATATCTTCAGCCAAAACAAGGCCAGGAACTGACTGGAACAGACCATCAACTGCTCATAAGCAAGTTCAAGTTGAAGCTGAAGACAATTAAAACAAGTCCATGAGAGCCAAAATATGACCTTGATTTTATCCTACCTGAATTTAGAGACTCTCTAAAGAATAGATTTGATCCATTGAATACCAATGATTGGAAACCAGATAAATTGTGGAATGACACCAAGAACATCATCCATGAAGAAAGAAAAATGTCACTAAAAAGACAGGGAAGGAAGAAAAGACCAAAATAGATATCAGAAGAGACTCTGAAACTTGCCCTTGAACTGAGAGTAGCTAAAGCAAATGAAAGATATGACAAGATGAAAGAGCTGAACAGACGATTTCAAAGAGCAGATCAAGAAGACAAAAAGTCAATTATTATAATGAAATATGCAAAGATCTGGAGTTTGAAAACCAAAAGGGAAGAACACACTTGGCAGTTCTCAAGCTGAAAGAACTGAACAAAAAATTTAAGCCTCAAGTTGCAATATTTAAAGACTCTATGGGCAAAATATTGAATGATGTGGGGAACATCAAAAGAAGATGGAAGGAATACAGAGTCATTGTACCACAAAGAATTGGTTGATGTTCTTCCATTTCAGGAGGTAGCGTATGATCAAGAACCAATGGTATTGATGGAAGAAGTTGAAGCTGCACTGAAGGAATTGACAAAGAACAAGGCTCCAGGAATTGATGGAATACCCATTGAGATGTTTCAACAAACGGATGCCATGCTGGAGGCACTCATTCAGCTATGCCAAGAAATTTGGAAGATAGCTACCTGGCCAACTGACTGGAAGAGATCCATATTTGTACCCATTCCAAAGAAAGATGATCCCACAGTATGTGGAAATTATCAGAAAATATCATTAATATCACATGCAGGTAAAATCTTGCTGAAGATAATTGAAAAACGGTTGTAGCTCTATATTGACAGAGAACTTCTAGAAATGCAGCTGGATTCAGAAGAGGATGTGGAATGAGGGATGTCATTGCTGATGTCAGATGAATCTTGGCTGAAAGCAAAGAATACCAGAAAGATGTTTACTTGTGTTTTATTGACTATGCAAAAAGCATTTGACTATGTGGATCATAATAAATATGGATAATATTGAGAAGAATGGAATTCCAGAACACTTAATTGTGTTCATGAGGAACCTGTACATAGACCAGGAGGCTGTCGTTTGAACAGAATAAGGAGATACTGCATGGTTTAAAATTAGGAAGGGAGTGTGTCAAGGTTGTATCCTTTCACCATACTTACTCATCTATATGCTGAACAAATAATCCAAGAAACTAGACTATGTGAAGAAGAGTGTGGCATCAGAATTGGAGGAAGACTCATTAACAACCTGCAATATGCAGACAACACAAATTTGCTTGCTGAAAGTGAGGATGACTTGGAGCACTTACTGATGAAGATTAAAGACTACAGTTGGCAGTATGAATTACACCTCAACATAAATAAAACAAAAATCCTCACAACTGGACCAGTAAGCAGCATCATGACAAATGGAGAAAAATTGAAGTTGTCAGACTTCATACTACTTCGTTCCACAATCATCACCAATGGAAGCAGCAGTCAAGAAATCAGACAATACATTGTACTGGGCAAATCTGCTGCAAAGACCTGTTGAAAGTGCTGAAGAGCAAAGATACCTCTTTGAAGATTAAATGTGCCTAACCCAAACCATAGGAGCTCTGGTAGCATAGCGGCTAAAGCACTTGACTGCTAACCAGAAGGCTGGTGGTTCAAACCCACCAGCCACTCCTCAGAAGGAAGGTTGGGCAATCCTACTTCCGTAGTGATACTGCCTCGGAAACCCAAGGAGGGGTCGCTATGAGTCGGGGCCGACTCAACGGCACATAACAACAACAACAACAACCCAAACCATAGTATTTTCAGTCACCTCATATTCATGTGAAAGCTGGACAATGAATAAGGAAGACTGAAGAAGAGTTGATGCTTTTGAGTTGTGGTGTTGGCAAAGAATGCTAAAAGTACCATGGACTGCCAGAAGAACTAACAAATCTGTACAGGAAGAAGTACAGCCGGAATGCTCCTTGGAAGTGAGAATGGCCAGACTTTGTCTCATCTACTTTGGTCATGTTGTCAGAAGAGACTGTTCCCTGGAGAAGGATATCATGCTTGGTAAAGTTGAGGGTCAAGAAAAAAGGGCAAAGCCCTCAACAAGATGGGTTGACACAGTGGCTACAACGATGGGCTCAGGTGTAGCAAGACCAAACAGTGTCTCATTCTATTGTACATAGGGTTGCTGTGAGTCGGATCTGACTCGATGGCACCTAACAACAACATAAAATTAAAAATTTAAAAATTGAGGTCCATTAAAATTGGCAAAGTTATCTTAACTCTCACAGAAAAGGCACCAATTTCAGGAAGAACAGGTGTTGCACTCTTGACCACTTGACCAATGGCAAGACTGGCTCCAAGTAACACAGGTTGAGTTCTGAAAAAAGAGGTGGAAAAAGCCAGGTTGATCAGATCCAACTTTTACTAGGGAACTTAGAGAGTCAAAACTAGGATTCCTGTGACACACCAAGTCACCCAAATAGAAGTCTGTGCCTGACAGTGTGGTTACATGCAAAGGTATGTACAGCCGACTGAGGAAAAACTGTGCCTAATCAGTGATGGAAGAAGAGGTGTTTTTTAACTAGTTGTTGTTGTTACGTGCCGTCGCGTCGGACCCGACTCATAGTGACCCCTCCTTGGGTTTCTGAGGCAGTATCACTGCAGAAGTAGATTGCCCCATCTTCCTTCCAAGGAGTGGCTGGTAGGTTTGAACCACCAGCCTTCTGGTTAGCAGTCAATACCTTAGCCACTGTGCTACCAGTTAAATGGTTCCAAATGATGTTACCAGAAAGTCAGGTGTTTGGTTTGGTTTTTCCTGGCCTAAATGACTGCTCACTAAGATACTCTGGTTCTCGCCCAGAGTCCTTTGCAGACATGATCCATCTTGTATTGTCCATAGCCCTTTCAACAGGATGTCCATGTAACCTAAAAGCATATAAAAAGTGTTCATCTTTTTAATCAGGTAAATGTAAATTAAAAGTACAGTGAAATATTGCACATCCACCAAACCAAACCAAGCCAGATTCACTGCCATCAAGTCGATTCTGACTCATAGTGATCCCCTTTGGGTTTCCGAGGCAGTAAATCTTTACGGAGGTAGATTGCTCAGTCTTCTTTCTGTAGAGTAGCTGGTGAATTTGAACTGCCAATCTTCTGGCTAGCAGTCAAGTGCCTTAGGCACTACACCACCAGATTTCCTTTGTATATCCACCAGACATGCTAAAGTGAAGAAGACAGACATATCAAGTGTTGCTGCAGATAAAGAGCAAGTGACATTCTCACGTACTGGTGGGAGTATAGATTGGAATAGCTACTTTGGAAAATTGCCTATGTCTGCTGAAGCTGAGCATATATATAGCCCAAGACCAAGCAGTTACACTCCTAGGTATAACCCAAGAGAATTGCATGCCCAGGTGTACAAAAGAGGTACACAGAATGTTCCTAACAGTAATATTCATAATACCCCGTTCTGGTTACCTAGTGCCTCTCTGACAAGAATATACTGCAGGTGAGAAGGCCTTAACAAACAGGAGCTTACTCTATTACAGTTCGGAGGCTTTAAGTCCAAGTTCAAAGTGCCAGGCTCAAGGGGCTGGGTGAAAGCCCCTCAGCCTTGGGCTTCAACTCTGCCTCTTGCTCCCAGTCCACTGGAGCTAGAGGCATTTCTACACTCAGACAGCTGCCAGCAGCTGAGGCTGCCAAACCCAAGGTTGACAGGTAAAAAGGCACGGTCCAGATGTTACCAAACCACACAGCAGGCCATTAATTCAAGTCCATTGTAAGTCCCAAGGTCGGTAGAGCATGGCAGGCTGCTGAACAATGACATGGCTACATGCAAGGTCCAAGCATGCCATAAGCTAGAGACTATCCCCAAGGCTTCTCCTTATATACAGGAAGCAGACCACATCCCAAAGGCAGCTACTCAGCTGCTTGTGGTAGATCCCACCGTGGAGTTGATTGCCAATCTCATCATGGGGAATAACTACCACCAGCTGCCCAGCCACTCAACCAGGCCCAGCCAAGCTGACATACACATTTAACTACCACACCCCCCCAAATGATAACAGCATAAATGTCTATCAGTAGAAGAATATGTGGTGTGGTCATATAATGAAATATCATGAAGCAATGAAAATGAATGAACGACTGATATTTTCAATTACATGGATGAATGTCACAGCATTACATTGTCTGAAACAATCCAGACACCAAATATATACACTCTATGTTTCCATTTATGTAAAAGTGAAAATAGGTAACAGTCAACTATGGTGTGAAAAGTCTGGATCATGGTTTCTGCTGGGCAGAAGACAAGATACAGTGATCAGGAGGGTCATAGAGGGACTTGTAATACAAGCAGTTAACCTTTGACAAGAAGTTGAATTAGCTCTTAAGAGTATCACTGATGATTTCAGGCCTAGCTACAGCTTGATCTAAAAGTGAAGTTTTATTTAGATTTGGGCCAGCTATGTTTTATTCATGCCAAGCACCTCAGGTTTTGGGGTCCATATGCACCTACCTACACAAGCTCTGTTTCTTTCCCCCAATCTTTAGCTGTTTAGCCCAGTTTGATTTGTTTCTGCTGGGGACTAAGATTCAGTTGTCAGAGATCACACATCCCATATTCTACTTGAGACCTTGCTTCCAAAGGGCTGCTTTGTGCAGATGAAAGCAAACTAAACCAAACCCACTGCCATCAAGTTGATTGTGAGTCATAGTGACCCTGTAGGACAGACTAGAACTGCCTGCATAGGGTTTCCAAGGCTGTAAATCTTTATGAAAGCAGACTGTCTCATCTTACTCCCATGGAGTGGCTGGTGGGTTCAAACTACCAACCTTTTAGTTAGCAGCCAAATGCTTTAACCACTGTACCATCAGAGCTCCTTTTGGGCAGGTATTGAGTATCTTTTAATTCATCCCAATTTTTTAAATGCAGAAGCTTTTTACCATAGGAAAATTGAACAAGAAAACAGAAATGGCTCATAGTCCTACCACTCATGCACTAAGATGTAAAATACTTTCATTTATTACTTGTCTACACTCTTTGTAACAGCCTTCCTCTCCTCCTTGCTCACCATACCATTTGAAAAATAAGAACAAAGTTGCAGTATTTGTAATACCTGATTTCAAGACTTATTGTAAAGCTATAGTAATCAAGATGTGTGGTATGGATTACTGGAACAGAATAGTGTCCAGAAATAGACCCATGCATTTATGATCAATAAATTTTCAACAAAGTGCCAAGGCAATTCAGTGGGGAAATGATTACCTTTTGAATAAATGATCCTGGTATGATTGGGTGTTCATAATGCAAGAAAACTGAATTTCAGTGCTTATTTCTACAATATACAAAAATTTTCTTGAAGTGGATCACAGACCTAAATGTAAGAGCTAAGACTATGAAAGTTCCAGATCCACACATAGGAGAAAATCTTCATGACCTTGGGTTTGGCAAAGATACCTTAAATCTAACACAAAAAGCATAAACTATAAAAGGAAAGTCAATAAATTGGATTTTATTAAAATTTAAGACACTTACTGTTCAAAAGACATTACTGTGAAAATGAAAAGATAATCCACAGACTGAGAGAAAATATTTACAAACATATCTGACAAAAGACATACCTAAATTATATTAGGTGCAGTCAGCCGTGGGGTCCAAATGAGGAGAGAGAACCCAGGCACACCCAAAGCAGCAGGGCAGGAGAGCGGGAGAAAGGAGATTAAAAGCCAGGAACCCGGACAGAGGAGCAATCAGCCACAGGGGTCCAGGTGAGGAAAGAGAACCCAGGCACACCCAAAGCAGCAGGACAGGAGAGTGGGAGAAAGGGGATTAAAAGGCCCAGGA
>NW_006921980.1:1599916-1614708 GCF_000298275.1 Orycteropus afer afer | reverse complement strand
GGGGAGGCCTTCAGTGAGATGGATTGACATGGTGGCTGCGATGATGGGCTCAAGTATAGCAGGGATCGTGGAGCTGGCACGGGATCGGGCAGTGTTTCGTTCTGCTGTGCATGGGCTCGCTATGAGTCGGAAACAACTCGACGGCACCTAACAACAACAACAAATTATATTTTAACAAAAAATTCTTACAACTTAATAATAGGAAGGAAACTTAATTTTCAAAATGGGCAGAATATTTGAACAAAACACAACAGAAGATATACAATGCTAATACTCCCATTAAAATGTACTCAACATCACTAGTCATCAGGGAAATGCACATTTAAATGACAATGAGATATTATAGCATGCCTACTAGATTAGCTAAAATTAAACAGATTGACCATATCTAGTGTTTGGGAGGATGCAGAGAAACTGGAACTTTCATACCTTGCTGGTGGGAATGTACAATGGTATAGCCATCTTGGAAAATACTTCGGCAGTTTCTTGAAAAGTTAAATGTACACCTACCCGGCCACAGACCTGTACACGAGTGTTCATAGCAGCTGTGGTAGTTAAGGCTGTGAGTCAACTTGGTTGGCCTTGGTTTTAAGTGGTTGGGCAGGTGGATGTAGTTATTCCCCATGATGTGATTGTAATCAACTCCATGGTGAAATCTGCTGTGAGCAGCTAAGTAGTTGCCTTTGGAGTATGGCCTGCTTCCAGTATATAAGGAGAAGCTTTGAGAGCAGTCTCTAGCTTTTTAGTACATTTGGATCCTATCCTGCATTTGGCCAAGTTTTCATCTTCATTTCCTGGGCTTGGACTAGTAGCCTGCCAGTCTTGGAATTGGGCCATTTTACCTGCCGACCTTAGGTTCAGCAGCCTCAACAGCCAGCAGCTTTCAGAATTAGGAGATGCCTCTAGTTTCAGTGGGCCTGGAATAAGAAGCAGAGCTGAAGCTCAACTTCAAGGGGCCTTCACCCAGCCCCTAGAGCTGGCACTCTGCATTTCAACTTCTAGCCTCCTAAACTATAAGACAATAAATTCCTGTTTGTTAAAGCCATCTACTTGTGGTATTTCTGTTATGGCAGCACTAGAGGACCAAGACAGCAGCTTTGTTTGTAACAGCCAATACATACTATACAATTTATATAAAATTCTAGAAAAACGCAAACTTATCTATAGTGACAGAGCAGATCAATGTTACCTAATAGGGGGTAGGGCAAGACAGAAGAAGGAATTGCTGAGGGGCACCAGGAAAGTTTTAGAGGTGATGGTTATGTTCATTATCCTGGTTCTGGTGATGATTTCACAGGTGTACATATATATCAAAACTCATCATATTGTCCATTTTCAGTATACGTACTTTGTTGTATATCAATTATATCTAAATAAAGCTGTATGGAACAGGAAATGTAAGCATGGCTTAGAATACCACGAATGGTCAAAATAGAATTCTCTTGGGGCAATGTAAAGTATATGTGGGTGTGGTGGAGGTGAAGGGGAGGAGGAGAAATCCTCAACTTTTACAGTGGGAGTACAGTAGATAAATTCTGAGACTGAAACAATAGGATATCTCAATAGGCATATTATTTAGAAACATGGAGGTAAATGCTACAAGAATCAGCTAAACGTGGCTGAGAAAGAGAGGATGGAGATTACTCTTAACAACACTTGTGGAATTAACTAAACCATGTTAAATAAAAACTTGAAAATGTATTATGAGAGCCTCAAAGCCATAGCCTCCAGTCTGCCTGGCCCAGGAGTTGATGGAGGGTCAGCTCATATGAGGTACTAAGACTAGGGGTGGGGTACATGGAGGAAGTTTACCATATGATCATGTGTCCCTTGGAAAAGTCCTAAAATTTGCAAGTGGAATCTTTTTAAGACCACCAGCAAACTCTCTAATGGTTAATCTCGTGGTTCTGAGTGTTAGAATTTATACCTTTAAAGTGTGCTTAAATTAGAGAATGCCTGCATTCTTCTCATTTCAGTCATGATAAAAGCCCAAAATGAAGGAGATATTTTAGAAAATGTGATGCTGCAAAGATAATCTGCATTCCTTCCTTTAAGCCACGTGGGAAATGTAGAGCTGATGACCTGTTTTGTCTGTTTTTCTTGTTCCTTTTTCAGGTGGCCACTTCTTTCATCGAAACTCTTTGTCCCCTCGGAGTCTGGTGTATGAGAGTGAATTCTCTACAATTGAACCTTCTTTGGACATGTATGATGAGAACAAAACCTGATTTTAAAAAATGGGCTGTTGGGGGTCACTTATTTTGTGATTTGGTTTATGATCACCTTTCTTATTTTGTATTCTCCTGTCAGCATCTGTTTTGGAAGAATGGCAACACTTTCCAAGTACAGGTTGGGTTTTGGGGTTAAATTGCAGAATTTCTCCAGTGTGGGCCTTTGAGGACCATGTCATTGCCCAGGTGAGCCTTGCAGTACAGAAAACCCACCCAATGCTGACCCTGAACATACCTGTTTTCAGAGAAGAGTTGGGGCCAAGGCTTAATGGCCCATTGCACATATGTCTCCTGAATGGTCACATGCTGTTCTGAGTAGGTGTGGAGTTGGACTTTTTAAAGTCCTTTTTTGTGATCCTTACTTATTATAATGCATACTAAAACCTGCCAGGTGAAGCCTCTTACTGATGCAGAAGATCACAAGTTGCTGCTACTTGACATGCTCCGTACTTTCCTCTGCCTCTTGCTTACTGTTTAAAGGTCTCTTCTTTCTAAAGAGGATTGAAAGAAAGAAGTGCATTTGTACCTCATTGGAGACTCTGGCCCAGTTTCCTGCCAGAGCACCACCAGGGAGATGCAGCAGTGTTGGGCCTGGGGTCTGGGCATGAGGGCAGACAGGCATCTACACTGTCATTTTCCAGCCTCCATTGTTGAGCATGACGTACGGTGGCAAATGCATAACCCCTAATATACTAAAGGCTTCCCTGTGTCCTTAACTGTGGACTTGTTCTGTGAGGAGGTGACACCCAGAAAACCCAGTTAGGCAGCCCCTCTGGGCACAATGATCTCATAAGCAGTGGCCAGTGGTGGTCAAAATCAAAACAATTTTGAATTTTTTTTTGAAGAAAATAAAGCCATCTTCATGCTGTTAGATGCCAGATGAGCACCTCTCTTCACTTCACCCTGGCCCAGCCTAGTACCCTCCTGCCAGTCTCAGTATCAGCTTGAAGAAAGCCCGGGAGGATCAGCAGCCAGAGGTACAGACACAGATGTGGAGGGTCCAGGACACGTGTGATCTTTCCACACATCGGAGATGGATGCAAGTTAACAACCTCAAGAGAACCACTTATCTTACTAGGATTGCCAACAGTGAACCATGATAAGCAAATTTGTAAAACAAATCTAAGAATACTTTTTGCTAATGGACACACCGTAGTTTAGTCTCCTTTTCCTTATATTAACGTGAGTTATGTAGAGGTATAAATGCTTTTGGGTCCTTGTTAGGAGAATGGAAATTTAAGTCTCTTTATGCCTAGAGTTAAATTTGACACCAAATCAAGCAGATAGATAAATCCCCTACTGTTATTTATTTTTTTGACTCTGTAGAACATAAATTTGAAGTGAATACTTGCATCTTTCCATGTGCAGCTTCTCCTGGTTAAGTGTCTTTTCTTGGAACATGTTGCTAAAATGCCTCAGACTCAGGTGTGCCTGACACAGAAACCCTCGGAGAACTAGTTACAGCCTTTAGGAAAGTTGCCGGGGAATAAGCAGCAGTATTTTATTTTTAATAATTTGAGATTGGGACAGTGCAGATTTTTAAGGTCTCAGCAGTTTTTTCTTTTTACCTTTTCCAAGGGCTTTTGTCTGTTTGTTTCCTTTTTATAGTCTTTGTACTATAAAAATATTTTTGATAAATAGTTTGAAGAATGCACCATTCAGAAAGACAAGTTTGCCCCCCTGAGTTTGCAGTGAGAGAATGCATCTCCAGGAGTTTAGAACTGTTCCCAGTGCTCCCGACCTGTACCTGTCCTGCATTTGGTTTGGCACATCTGACCAATAAGAGAACTGGGTTCTGATTTTGCCTATGTTGTTCATTGCATGACCTTGTTTTCCTGAACCACAACATAGAGCCCATTATCGTAGCATTTTCTTTTGATTTGTGCAACTATACAAAGATACAGATATCAAACTCTACTCAAGACATTTTATCTATTGACAATAATAAAATTACTTGAGAGGAAGTTGAAGAAAATCCAGGCCTCTAAAATCTATCTATTAATATAATATTTGAATTTCAAGGGAATCTGGGGCACACATTGACTGTAGAGTAACCAGAAAGGCATTTCTTACAGAGGAATTTACTCAGAGTAGTGTTTCAGGTCCCAGCTTGACACCCTTTTCCTGAAAAATTGGGGCCACCTCCCCTGTGCAGCTACAGAATGACCTGTCTTTGTCAAGAGGGACTTTGCCTTCTCTATCAAGGTCATATACTTGAAGAGTAGAGAGGAGGCATTATTTATCCCAAATAACTATTTCTTTACTGGTAACTGTGCTGAAGGGAAAGCCCCTGACTAGCCATCCCTGGAACCCCAGAGAGGAGGTGGGGACCCCTTCTCAGCACAGCACCCTGTCTCCAAGAGGCTTAAAGTTGGGAGCAGAGTTTATTGACAGTTGCACGTGTGCTTGGAGGTGTAGAGAGGTACAGCTTCTGCTGTGTATTAGCATCTCAGTTGCTGCAAGCCTCACCACCAGCAGTGGTTATAGCCAGGAAATGTATGATAACCTCTAATTGTCTTCTTGGGGAAAAAAATCTATTTGAACAAAGAAACAGTCAGCAGAGTGAGCTGCTTATAATACACACTCTCAGTTTGGCCAGCCAGGGGCTGGGTCTACAGTGTTCTGTGTCACCATCCCTCCGGTGGTTGCCAACCTTCTATGGACTGCTCTAAGCAGTCTATCTCAGCCCCTTCCTCCCCTGGCCCCAGGCCTTTGCTCTATCCCCAAGGTGGAGCAGGATGCTCATGGAGGGGCCTGGAACAGCCAGAATCCCCAGCTGGAAATTGGGTTGCAACAGTTAAACTACAAATGCTTAAGATTTGGTGATTTTGAACTTCCTAAAGGAAGGGCCCTCCTTTCCTATGACTTTTGGGAGAAGAGAGGTGGCTAGCCAGACAACAACAAAGGGATCAGCAGTTGGAGGGGCTCGGTTGAGGCCCAGGGCTGCTGGCCTCTGCCCCACCAGGGAAGTGCAACTGAAAGCTGCTTCTCAGAAGATGAGCGCCGCCACCAGTGTGGTTCCACTCCTCCCAAGGACCCTCCTTTTGAAGACAGGCTCTATCTGACCACAGCTTCCCCATCGCCTTCAGGTCTGGCTCTGATCACCAGTTTGGACCCTGGCTGAGACTGTGCCTCTGCCAGCTGCCCAGAGGATGTGGCAGAAAGGTTTTAAACAAAACACAATGACTTCACTAACTCAATACTTCCTGTGGGCTTTATAGGCTCTTCTCGAATGTGCTTATTGCCCCTCATATCCAGTTATTTTATTGATCTCATGTAAAATGAAACTGGTTTTAATTGAAGAAAAATCAAAATGTTCTCTTACTATTAACCTTTTATTATAATGTAGGCAGAAGTTTAATCAGTCAAGGAAGTGATGTTAATGTCAAGCGTCACCTTGAAAATTGGTTGCTGCTTATAAATGTCATGAAACAAAACACTGTTTTCAGGAAATAGGACTTAAAAAAACAAAGTAAGATTATAAAGTCAACAGACCTTTATTAAATTCTCTTTATGTGCCAAGTACAAACACACACTAGGGGTTAAGGAAATCTGACGGTCATTAAGATTTTGGCCATTATGGAAAACCGGCACATTAAACAACCACCTGGGATATAAGGCCAAATGAACTAGGGTGAATCTTGAGGAGGAGGAGGAGGATTTCCCAGGGCGTAGATGGTGGGAGAAACATTGCAGCCATGGAAAGGCCCCAGACGACCTGTTGAGAATGGCGACATATCAGTAACTATAGAGCAGGAGGAGGCTGGAGGAACTGCAGGGACAGACGCCAGGCCAGGAGGCTTGGGTTCCATTTCCTGGGCAGGGACAAACTCCACTGTAGGGAGGGCAGACTCTCCAATCTGTTTTTTAAAAGAGTCAGGTAGAGGTGGGAAGCCAGATTGTTGTTGTTGTTATGTGCCGTCGAATCGGAACCACTCATAGTGACCCCTCCTTGGGTTTCTGAGGCGATATCACCACAGGAGTAGATTGTCCAACCTTCCTTCCAAGGAGTGGCTGGTGGGTTTGAACCGCCAGCCTTCTGGTCAGCAGTCAAGTGCTTGGGAGGCCAGATAGGTGACTCAAATAGACTTGAGTCTGGGCCTGCCTTAGGGGCCTGGCAAAGGAGAGGCATTGCACCAGTGGACCCCACATACTGGGCTCTGACTGAAAATAGAAAAGGAGTGTGTCAGGGTTGAAGTAGAAGACCAGGTTTCCCATTGGCTGGAGAGATAACCATTTCCACATTGCAAATAAGGAGGCATTGTCACAGGATAACTGTTAGACTCCCGTAGCTTAATGTAGGTATCTTCTGTTCCCAGATTCCACTGAGAGCAGTTGTTCCAAATGAGGTGCACCTACTTTTGTCTTTCATTTTGACCTTGTTGGACAGTCATTCCGAAACATTGACACATTCTCGTTTTAGCCCATTTGGAAAACGATGGATCTGTTGCATGTGCACACTCATGGTATCCTTGTAGGTGGTTAAGATCGCTTCAGAAGCACTGGGAAAACATCTGCTGTATTTTAAGCATTGTGACATCAGGGCAAACATAGAAAGCTGACAGAGGATAGGGTGCTGGTGTTTGCTGCAGGTACTTGTGTTTTCTTTAACTGTCCTAAGAAACAGCAAAGCACACCAAAGCCCAGGAGCCTGTGCCAGAGGATGGAGGGTCTTAAAGCCTCGATTCTCTCATAGAAGTCTCTGACTGGTAGCCCCCTTGCCTCTCTGAGCCTCTGTGTCCTCAGGTCACTCGGGCCTTGAAGACTCAGTGAGGGGGCCTGAGGTTGGGGACAGGAGGCCCCTGGTGGCCATGCAGCTCCTCTAGGGTATTAGGTGGAGCAGGGGGTTGCAAGATTTACTTTCCTTCTCCAGGGTATCCTGGAAGATCCCAACAAACTTAGCCTTGGAGAAAACAGACTGGGTGGGTTTCTAGCAAACATGGAGATAAAAGCAGTCACCTGCATTTCCGGAGGTGCTGATCCCACCGGCCTTCAGGTACTGTGGAGGGAAAGAGCTGCAGCCAGGCTCAGCTACTAGAAGCTGAAGGGTGATGCTTCTCCACTCAAGACTTGATTCTGATGGTCCCTCCACTCAAGACTTGACTCAGAAGCCCTGAGGAGCATTCAGCCCATACTCTGGGATTATCTGGGGTTTCCCCTCTTACAGTTTACCCTGGCTGAGCCTTTTGTTTGTTTGTTTTCTTCCTGTTTTCTTCACTCTGCTTTGGAGAAGAAGGAAATTGCTTTGTGATCTGAAGAAAAAAAGAAAAAAAAAACTTTGAACTTCATGCAACTTGAGCGTGAAACTTTCAGGATTCAGTGCTGCTGGAATTGCTCAGTTCTCTGCCCTAAACTTTCTTAGTTCCTCCCATTAAATCTTCTACATGTACACAGGCATACATTGGATTTACAGCCTGAAAGGGCTGACTTCCTCAGAAATAGCAACCCTGGGAAAGCATTGCTGCTGACCCAGAGGCGACTGCAAAAGCCTGTGTGCTTGAGCTGAGAGTGGCCATCAGAAGTGAGTATCTTTCCAAACCACAGTCTCTGGCAAAACTAAGAGCTGGAGAATATGATTAGCACACTTTCCTCAGCTGCCATAACCAAATCCGTTGCCATCAAGTCGATTCCAACTCACAGTGACCCTGTAAAACGGAGAACTGCCCTTAGGGTTTCCAAGGCTATAATCTTTACAGAAGTAAATTGTCACATCTTTCTCCCATGGAGCAGCCTGCCTTTCGGTTAGCAGTTAACCACTGCACCATCAGGGCTCCTTTTGCTAGGAGCTGCAAACCAAAACCAAATCCATTTCTGTCCTGTCAATTCCAACTCACAATGACCCTAGAAGACAGAGTAGAACCCATATGGTTTCCAAGGCTGTAAATCTTTATAGAAGCAGACTGCCACATATTTTCTCCCATGGAGCAGCTGATGGGTTCTGACCGCCAACATTTTGGTTAGCAGCCAAGTGCTTACCCACTGCATCACCAGAGCTCCTCCTCCTCAGCTGCGTGGGACCCTTAATCCCCTGCTTCCTGAGCTGAAGCAACTCATTTCTCTCCAGCCCACCACCAGTCACTGGCTGGGCAGTAAAGAAGAAAAGGTGGCTTGATCACCTGCTAAACCTGACTTGGCCTTACCCTCTCAGTGGATGATCATCTTTTGTATCCACCTCTCTTTACAAGAAACTATAGAGTTATAGATGATTGTTCCATGCCGTTTTTATAAATTTAGTCCAATGTGAAGGTAATTCTAACTTGCTTGCAGGATTGTCCTTCCACAATTAAGTCCAAGTATATTTAGAGTATGTAATATTAAAGGATTTTTCTAATGACTGGGAAGTACTGAACAGGTAAGTTGGGAGGACAAAAGAAGGGGTGGGTAAACTATAGCCATCTCAGGCCATTGCTTTTCCTTCAATTCAGTAAGCTCGTCCCACAGCAGAAAGGTTAATGCCTGTTGACTGGCCAGCCAAGCTGTGTGCACCAGGTCGCTAGATATGTCCCGATTCCAAGTTTCCTTGCACCTTTGCTGGAGTATCCAGCTTGAGATGACACTTGCCACCCTGAAGAAAAGGATCACTGAAGGGTACTGTGTCCCTTCATGTACCCTGACAGCCCGGGCCTGGCCTGCTGGACCAGTTGGAGAAGGGGCTCCATTGGGGCACCAGATAAGAATCTGGTCTCTTAAGCCAAGAATGGGAAGCAGGATCTATCACAAAGAAAACTTGACAAATGTGATTACAGAAATAGGAACAAACTACAAGCTAGGAAATACTGTTTGGAATATAGGGAAAAGCCATCACCTAATAGAAAAAAACCTGCTGTAAGATAAGGAGTTGGTCCAAAGCCTAGGCAACATTTGTCACAATTGTTTTTGACCCTCAGTAGCTTTTGTACTCATATAAAATACTAAAGTTACCCCTTTCATATTTAGGTCATTCAAAAAGCTCCTCTTACTCTGGGTTACTGCTAACTATGCACAACATCTCAGAGGATGGGATACAAAAATATTTTTCTAACAATAGCACAGCTAATTTGGGGTGGGGAGGCTTGGGATATTCCTAAATGTGGCAGTTGGTTTATCTTCCACCTTGAGGAATAAAGGAAAACTATGCACTTGAATTTCAATTCACCATTGGATAGCTTATGCCACATAGAACACACATCAAATATTTAAGAAGCAAAATTGGTGATTAGCTTAATTTGAGGACTCACTGTTGGAGGAGTTGACTTGTCTAGAACACTAACACTGCAAGTAGACCATGAGCTGATTTCTTTGATAATCAGATCTTACAAACCCTTTGAAATGTTCTGGGCAGTACAACATGGTTGATGTAAGTATAATTAAGTAGTGAATTTGTGTGGTATATACCTATATGCTGATAGTGTATACCTGTATGTGTGGGTTTGCTAATATACCCATTTCAATAAAAACCTATTGAAGAAGTTCTTTTGGTCATGTGGAGTATTATTGGTGGTAATATATATTACTGAGGACTCTTTTGGTTGCAAGTAACAGAAAACCCAACCCAAACTGGGTTAAGCAAAAGGAGTATGTATTGGCTCACCAAAGCCAAAATACCCAGGGAGTGTGCTTGCAGCAGGTATGGTATGATTTGGCATCAAACAATGACATCAGGAGACATTTCCCAGCTTTGCTTCCTGCCGTTCCCAGGCTCAGAGTGATGGGAGCCCCATCAGCACAAGCAGCAGCCTGATTCCCCCAGAGAGGGCTCAGAATGGCATCTCCTTGACACTTTTTGGCTTGGTTGAAGGCACGTGGTCATCACTGACCCAACCCTGGTGTTCTCAGAAGTGGGATGCACTGATTGCCTAGCCAGGACAGGCTCCACTTCTGTTTTTCAGGCACCCAGCATGACCTGGAAGGCAAGAGCATGAGTTCTAAGGTGAGATTCCCACACAAAACCATGATGCTGCACCAGCACAGGAAGTGGATGTGGCTGCTGGGTCAAAAGCAGCAAATTCCATTATATGTAGAGAAGAGTAAGAGTTGGAACCAGAAAGGTCTGGATGGTAGTAGCCTCTCTGCCACTTAATCATGTAAATGTGGCAAGTCATTTGACATGTCTGGATTTTAGTTTTATCATCTCTGAAATAGGGATCACAAGATACCTGCCTAATAGAGTTTTTATAGGGATTAAATTTAATATAAGAAGTAGACTTAATATCATATATCTGATAATGATCTTGTTTCTGAAATATATATGGAATTCTTGAAAAATAACCTAATAGAAAAATAGGGAAAGGATCTGAATAGTCATTTCTCCAAAAATACACAAATGACCAACAAGCACATGAAAAGATTCTCAACATAATCAGTCATTAGGGAAATGATAATCAAAACCACAGGGAGATACCACTTCACACCCGTTAGGATGACCATCATCAAAAAGACAGATAATAGCAAATGTTGGCTGAGATACGGAGAAATCACAACCCTCACACGTTCCTGGTGGGAATTTGAAATGGTGCAGCTGCTTTGGAGGATGGTGTGGCACTTCCTCAAAAACAAGTTCAACATACAGTTATCATATGACCTAGAAATTCCACCTCTAAGTATATACCCAAGAGAAATCAAAACACGTTCATATAAAAACTTGTACACAAATGTTCATAGCAGCATTGTTCATAATAGCCAAAAAAGAGTAAACAACTCAAATACTCATCAACTTATGGACAAGTAGAATGTGGTATATCCACACAATGGAATATCATTCATCAAGAAAAAGGAAAAAGACAGATCACCAGAAAAGGACACATCATTGTTGGTAAGGTAGAAGTCACCAAAAACAAGAGAAACCCTCAATGAGACTAGCCACAACAATGGACTCAAACATACTGTGGTGGTTATGTTTGTGTGCCAGCTTGGCTGGGCCTGGTTGAGTGGCTGGGCAGCTGGTGGTAGTTATTCTCCATGATGAGACTGGCAATCGGCTCCATGGTGGGATCTATCACAAACCGCTGAGTAGCTGCCTTTGGGATGTGGTCTGCTTCCTGTATATAAGGAGAATCCTTGGGGATAGTCTCTAGCTTATGGCATGCTTGGACCTTGCATGGAGTCATGTCATTTTTCAGCAGCCTGCCATGCTCTGCCAACCTTGGGACTTACAGTGGACTTGAATTAATGGCCTGCCCCATGGTTTGGTAACATCGGGACTGTGCCATTTTATTTGTTGACCTTGGGCTTGTTAGCCTCAGCAGCCAGTAGTTGCTTGAGTGAAGACATGCCTCTGGCTTCAGCGGGCCGGAAGCAAGAGGCAGAGCTGAAACCTAGGGTCAAGGAGCTTTCAGATAGCCCCTAGAGCTGGCACTTTGAACTTGGACTTAAAGCCTCCAAATTGTAAGAATAAACTCCTGTTTGTTAAGGCCATCCCATTTGTGGTATCTTCTTGTCAGAGCGGCACTAGGTAACCAGGACACATACCAACAATCATGAAGATGGCACAGATCCGGGTAGTGTTTCCTTATGTTATACATAAGGTTGATGTAAGTCAGAGCTTACTCCATGGCAACTAACAACTGTTGTTAGGTGGTGTACAGTCAGTTCCAACCCTATGTACAACAGAATGAAATGCTACCCAGTCCAGTGCTATCCTCAATCATTTGTGCAATCTTATACTAAAAACCACTCAATTGCTTTTAAATGGTGGATTTTATGGTATGTGGATTTCATTTTGAACCTGAGTCAAAGCAAAGCCATTTTACACAGTTTAGAGCACATAAAGTTGTACTTTTCCACTCAGCAAGCTAAATCCAAATTAAGTCAGCCATAAATATTATCTTCCTCTCCCTCCCAATCATTTGGTACCTAAACAACCCAAAACTTATCTTCCTGGGAAAAAAGAGTTTGTTTTTTCAGAGTACCATACACCTCATCAAGACAAACCAGAAAACATGCTGACACCAATGTCTTCATTCCAAGATACCAAAACCAAGAACCAAATTCACTGCCATCCAGTTAATTCCAACTCATAGCAAACCCACATTGGGTTTCCCAGGCTATAAATCTTTACAGAATCACACTGACTCATCTTCCTTCCACGGAGCAACTGGTAGTTTTGAACCAACTTTTTAGTTAGCAGCCAAATGCTTTAACCATTGCACAAACAGAGATAGGTTCCCATTTAGTCCAGGGTAATCTTCCAATCTCACAATCCTTAACTTAATCACACCTGGAAAACCCCTTTTGTATCCCAAGATAACCACCAGCTAATTAGAGTCCCATAGCTGCATTCCAATCTCAAACTTCCAGCATCTAAAATCCTGTAAAAACCCTAAGGCTCTTTACCTCAGGGAATGGGTTGGCCACCTAGGCATCCCAGTTCCTTTGTTGTTGTTACATGCCTTCAAGTCAGCTCCGACTCATGGCCACCCTATGTACAACAGAACAAAACACTGCCCAGCTGTGTGCCAGCCTCACAATCCTTGCTACACCTGAGCCCATCTTGCAACCACTGTGTCAATCCATCTCATTGAGGGCCTTCCCCATTTTTGCTGACCCTCCACTTTACCAAGCATGATATCTTTCAGGGAATGGTCCCTTCTGACAACATGACCAAAGTAGGTGAGATGAAGTCTGGCCATTCTCACTTCCAAGGAGCATTTCAGTTGCATTTCTTCCAGGACAGATTTGTTCCTTCTTCTGGCAGTCCATGGTACTTTGAGTATTCTTTGCCAACACCACAACTCAAAAGCACCAACTCTTCGGTTTTCCTTATTCATTGTCCAGCTTTCACATGCATATGAGGCAATTGAAAATACCATGGCTTGGGTTAGGTGCACCTTTAGTCGTCAAAGAGACCTTGCTCTTCACTTTTAAAGAGATCTTTTGCAGATTTGCCCAGTGCAATACATTTGATTTCTTAACTGCTGCTCCCATTGGTGTTGATTGTGGATCCAAGTAATATGAAATCTTTGACAACTTCAATCTTTTCTCCATTTATCGTGATGCTGCTTATTGGTCCAGTTCTATGGATTTTGGTTTTCTTTATGTTGAGGTGCAATCCATACTGTAGACTATAGTCTTTAATCTTCATCACTAAGTGCTTCAAATCATTCACACTTCCAACAAGCAAGGTTGTGTCATCTGCATATCGCCGGTTAATGAGTCTTCCTCCAATCTTGATGCCATGTTCTTCTTCATATAGTCCAGCTTCTTGGATTATTTGCTCAGCATATAGATTGAATAACTATGGTGAAAGGACACAACCCTGACACACTCCCTTCCTGATTTTAAACCATGCAGTATCCCCTGTTGTGTTCAAATGACAGCTTCTTGGTCTATGTATAGGTTCCTCATGAGTACAGTTAAGTGTTCTGGAATTCCCATTCTTCTCAATGTTACCCATAATTTGTTATGATCCACACAATCAAATGCTTTTGCATAGTTAATAAAACACAAGTAACCATCTTTCTGGTATTCTTTGCTTTCAGCCAAGATCCATCTGAGATCAGCAATGATAGCCCTCATTGCACATCCTCTTCTGAATCCAGCTTGCATTTCTGGAAGTTCCCTGTCAATATACTGCTGCAACTATTTTTGAATTACCTTCAGCAAGAGTTTACTTGTGTGAGATAGTAATGATATTTTGATAATTTCTACACTCTGTTGTATCACCTTTCTTTGGAATGGGTACAAATATGGATCTCTTCCAGTCAGTTCACCAGGTAGCTGTCTTCCAAATTTCCTGGTTTAGACGAGTAAATGCCAGCATGGCATCAGTTTGTTGAAACATCTCAATGAGTATTCCGTCAATTCCTGGAGCCTTGTTTTTTGCCAATTCCTGCAGTGTAGCTTAGACTTCTTCCTATTGCGTTATCTGTTTTTCAGAGGGTCTCTAAGTTCAAGGTCATGTTTTGGCTCTCATGGGCTTATTTTAAATTGTCTTCAGCTTCAGCTTGAACTTGGTTATGAGCAGTTGATGGTTTGTTCCAGTCAGCTCCTGGCCTTGTTTTGGCTGAAGATTTTGAGCTTCTTCATTGCCTCTCTTCACAAATGTAGTCAGTCTGATTCCTGTGTATTCCATCTGGTGAGATCCACAGGTACAGTTGCTATTTATGTTGTTGAAAAAAGGTATTTGCAATGAATAAGTCATTGCTCTTATGGAATTCTATCATGTGACCTCCAGTGTCATTTCTATCAGTACAGCCATATTTTCCAATTACTGGTGATTTCCTACTGAATTTAGACATCATCTAAAGAATAGATTTAATGCATTGAATACCAGTGACTGAAAGCCAGAGGAATTGTGGGGTGACATCAAGAACATCATCCATGAAGAAAGCAAAAGGTTATTTAAAAGACAGGAATGGAGGGAATGGAGGAAAAGACCAAAATACATGTCAGAAGAGACTCTGAAACTTGCCCTTGAATGAAGAGTAGCTAAAGCAAATGGAAGAAATGACAAGATAAAAGAGCTGAACAGAATATTTCAAAGAGCAGCTTGAGAAGACAAAGTCAATTATTATAATGAAAAGTGCAAAGACATGGAGTTGGAAAGCCAAATGGGAAGAACATGGTTGACATTTCTCAAGCTGAAAG
>NW_006921980.1:1592478-1599026 GCF_000298275.1 Orycteropus afer afer | reverse complement strand
GAAGAAATGCCTCTAGCTCCAGTGGGCTAGGAGCAGGAGGCAGAGATGGACCCCAAGGTTGAGTGGCTTTCACCCAGCCCCTAGAGCCTGGCACTTTGAACTTGGACTTAAAGCCTCCAGATTGTAAGAGAATAAATTCCTGTTTGTTTAAGCCATCCTATTTGCGGTATATTTCTTGTCAGAGGGCACTAGAAAACCAGAACATTGATACCTTACCGGGCAACTTTATGAATAGCTTGAAAACATTGTCTGACACAGTGCGGGAAGACGAGCCCCTTGTGTCGGAAGGCACTCAAAATAGGACTGGGAAAGAGCTGCCTCATCAGAATAGAACCAACCTTAATGATATGGATAAAGTAAGTCTTTCAGGACCTCCGTGTGCTGACATGGCATGACTCAAATTGAGGAGAAATAGCTGCAAACATCCATTAATAATTAGAAGGTGGAATGTACGAAGTATGAATCTAAGAAAATTGGGAGTTGCCAAAAATGAAATGGAATGCGTAAAGATTGATATCCTAGGCATTAGTGAGCTGAAATGGACCAGTTTAGACCATTCTGAATCAGATAACCACATGATCTACTATGCTGGGAATGACAAATGAAGAGGAATGGGGTGGCATTCATCATCACAAAGGCTATTTCAAGATCTGTCCTGAAGTACAATGCTGTCAGTGATAGGATAACATCCATATGTCTACAAGGAAGACCCGTTAATACTACTATTACTCAAATTTACACACCAACCACCAAAACCAAAGATGAGGAAATTGAAGATTTATATCAACTTCTGCAGCCTGAAATTGACTGAACATGCAATCAAGATATGTTTCTTATCACTGGTGATTGGAATGCAAAAGTTGGAAACCAAGAAGAATCACTGATAGTTGGAAAATTTGCCCTTGGTCACAGAAATAATGCTGGGGATCACATGATAGAATTTTGCAAGACCAATGACTTATTCATAGCACATACCTTTTTTCAACAACACAAATGGCAGCTATGCACGTGGACTTCACCAGATGGAGTACACAGGAATCAGATTGACTATAGCAGGGCTACAGCCCCCTCAGGTCCCACCAGCACTTGGAGCATTGGGGACCGCTCAATGACAACCCCAGAGCCCTCCGCCCAGTGCACGACCACGCCCCTGCACACCTGGGCTGGAAGGCGCGTAGAACGCCCGTTCACCTGTGGACAGAGGGGGCGTGTCAGGCGTGGCCTTGAGGGTGGGTGTGGAGTCGCGGGGGCACGCAGAAATCACTGAGGATCCAGGTGTGGCTCTGTCAGAAATACATACCCAGATCTTTCTGGAGGAATAAAGTCTGGCATTTGTTTTAACATCCTCTAGCACAAACTGATAGCATAGTGGCTAAGACACTTGCCTGCTAACCAGACGGCTGGCGGTTCAAACCCACCAGCCACTCCTTGGAAGGACGGTTGGGCAATCCTACTTCCGTAGTGATACTGCCTCGGAAACCCAAGGAGGGGTCGCTATGAGTCGGGTTTGACTCGACAGCACATAACAACAACAACAACAACATATCTGTGGCAAGAGGAGATGGAAAAGCTCAGTATCTTCAGCCAAAACAAGGCCAGGAGCTGATTGTGGAACAATCAGTTGTTCATATGCAAGTTCAACTTGAAGACAATTAAAACAAGTCCATAAGAGCCAAAATATGACCTTGATTTTATCCCTCCTGAATTTAGAGACCATCTAGAGAATAGATTTGATGCATTGAATACCAATGACTGAAAACCAGAAGAAATGTGAGATGACATCAAGAGCATCATCCATGAAGAAAGCAAGAGGTCATTAAAAATACAAGAAAGAAAAGACCAAAATGGATATGAGAAGAGACTCTGAAACTTGCCCTTGAGTGGAGAGTAGCTAAAGCAACTGGAAGAAATGACAAGATAAAAGAGCTGAACAGAAGATTTCAAAGAACAGCTTGAGCAGACAAAGCCAATTACTATAATGAAATATGCAAAGACCTGGAGTTAGAAAACCAAAAGGGAAGAACATGCTTGGCATTTCTCAAGCTGAAAGAACTAAGGAAAAAAATTAAGGCTTGAGTTGCAATACTGAAAAATTCTATGGGCAAAATATTGCATGATGCAGGAAGCATCAAAAGAAGATGGAAGGAATACACAGAGTCACTGTACCAAAAAGAACTAACTGGTCAATCTTCATCCATTTCAGGAGGTAGCATATGATCAAGAACAAATGGTACTGAAGGAATAAGTCAAAGCTGCACTGAAAGAATTGGTGAAGAACAAGGCTCCAGGAATTGACAGAATACCCATTGAGATGTTTCAACAAATGGATGCCCCACTGGGAGCACGCACTCAGTTATGCCAAGAGATCTGGAAGACAGCCACCTGGCCAACTGAGTGGAAGAGATCCATATTTGTACCCATTCCAAAGAAAGGTGATACAACAGAATGTGGAAATTATCAAACAATATAATTAATATCACACGCAAGTAAAATCTTACTGAAGATAATTCAGAAACAGTTGCAGCAATGTATTGACAGAGAACTTCCAGAAATGCAAGCTGGATTCAGAAAAGGATGTGCAATGAGAGCTATCAATGCTGATATCAGATGGATCTTGGCTGAAAGCAAAGAATACCAGAAAGACGGTTACTTGTGTTATATTGACTATGCAAAAGTATTTTATTGTGTGGATCATGAAAAATTATGGATAACATTGAGAAGAGTGGGAATTCCAGAACACTTAATTGTACTCATGAGGAACCCATACATAGACCAAGAGGCTGTCATCTGAACACAACAAGGGAGCGCTGCATGGTTTAAGATCAAGAAGGAAGTGTGTCAGGGTTGTGTCCTTTCACCATACTTATTCAATCTGTATGCTGAGCAGATAATCCAAGAAGAGCATGGCATAAGGATTGGAGGAAGACTCATTAACAACCCGCAATACACTGATGACACAACTTTGCTCACTGAAAGTGAGGATGACTTGAAGCACTTACCAATGAAGATTGAAGACTACAATCTGCAATATGGATTGCACCTCAATTTAAAGAAAACAAAAATCCACACAACTGGACCTATAAGCAGCATCACGATAAATGGAGAAAAGACTAAAGTTGTCAAAGGCTTCATATTACTTGGTTCTACAATCAACACCAATGGAAGCCAGCAGTCAAGATATCAGACTACATATAGCATCTGCTGCAAAAGACCTCTATCAAGTGCTGAAGAGCAAAATGTCTCCTTGAAGACTAAGGTGCGCCTGACACAAGCTATGGTATTTTCAATCGCTTCATATGCATGCTAGAGCTGAACAGTGAATAAGGAAGACCAAAGAAGAGTCAATGCTTTTGAGTTGTGCTGTTGGCGAAGAATGCTGAAAGTACCATGGACTGCTAAGAGAACTAACAAATCTGTCCTGAAAGAAGAAGCTGGAATGCTCTTTGGAAGAGACAATGGCCCAAGTTCGTCTCACCTACTTTGATCATGTTGTCAGAAGGAACCATTCCCTGGAGAAGAATATCATGCTTGGTAAAGTGGAGGGTCAATGAAAAAGGGGAAGGCCCTCAACAAGATGGACTGACACAGTGGCTACAACCATGGGTTCAGGTATAGCAAGGATTATGAGGCTGGCAAAGGACCAGGCAGTCTTTTGTTCTGCTGTACAGAGGGTCACTATGAGTCTGAGACAACAGCACCTAACAACAATAACAACAACCAGTGAGTCTTCTTGGTTTTTGACTTTTGCATCCCAATCACCAGTAATGATCAATACATCTTGATGGCATGTTTGGTCAAATTCAGACTGCAGAAACTCTTTACTCTCAAAACCAGAACATGTTATTGAGTCACAGCAATGCCTGGGTAGCAGGTTTCAATCTCCAAAAATAAAAAAGTAATGCTTAGCATCCTAAACCAAAAAAAAAACCACTGCCGTCAAGTTGATTCCAACTCACAGCAACCCTGTAGAACAGAACAGGATTGCCTCATAGCGTTTCCAAAAAGACTGTCACATCTTTCTACTGCAGAGCAGCTGGTGGGTGCAAACCGCCAACCTTTTGGTTAGCAGCTGAGCACTTCAACCACTGTGCTACCATGGTTCCTACTAACACATCATGGGTGCTCAATAAATGTTTGTTCTTTTTCTCTTACAAAGAATTGTTCTCAAAGGGTGGTCTCCAGGTTAGCAGCATCAATATTATCTGGGAACTTTGTTACAAATGCAAATACTGTGCAACGGTCTGTGTTTTAATAAGCCCTCCATGTAATATGCACCACTCTAACGAAGGAATGAGGACCACTGGAATTTACTTCTCCCAGGGTGTTAGCAAGTATTTACAAATTCTCAAGGGTAGGTTTCTCTGAGAGCACAATGACATCATCAGTTTAAACTTCCTAGGTCTTAAAGAAAAATTGCCTTTGCATCTTGAAAGTTGATTCCGTCTCAGACAACATTTCAGAGGACTGTGGTCACTCTAAGGAGTGTTGGTGGTGTGGTGGTTAAAGCTTTTGGCTGCAGTTCAAACTGTCCTAGAGGAAAAATTATCACAAAATTGTAATAGTAAAGAAAGGAGATTTTTATTCAGCATATGCAGCAAAGGAAAACAAAGGTGGGAAACAAACATGTCATCAAAACAAATGTCTACTGAATCTGAGGAACATTACAAAATCAGCAGTATATATTATAAGTTATAAGTTATAAGTCAGTTATCAATTTACAATCCAAGAAAGCTTCCAACTTTCCATTAAAAAAAAAAAAAAAACACGCCATCTAGTCGATTCCGACTCATAGTGACCCCCCCCACCTTGGGTTTCCGAGGCTGTAAATCTTTGCGGAAGTAGATCACTCCATCTTCCTTCCAGGAAGCAGCTGGTGGGATTGAACCACTGACCTTCTGATTAGCAGGAAAATACCTTATCCACTAGGCCACCGGAGTTTTTTCCATAGATATGTTAAAATTTTCAATCACCATGATTGTTTCTTTCAATTATACAAGTTTTCAGTAACAATAGTCAGGATGGTTTTTATTGGTCCCAGCACCCAAAACAGAAATAAGATACAAAATCAAAACAAACTCACTGCCGGTAGAGTCATCTCGACTCATAGTGACCCTTCCTTGGGTTTCCGGAGGCAGTATTTCTGTGGAAGTAGATCGCCCAGTCTTTATTCCGAGGAGTGGCTGATGGGTTTGAACCGCCAGCCTTCTGCTTAGCAGTCAAATGCCTTCAGCACCATGCCAGGAGAGCTCCCAAGCTAGGGTTATCCAAAACAGGAACAAGATAATAACCTTTTTTGTTCTGACCACACGTCTGAGCAAGTTCCCCAGTGACACATGTCTGAGCAAGTTCCCCAGTTTTTCGTGTGAACCTCTTTTCTGTATCCTAGTTAACCTGATCTTCCTGAGGCTAACACCCTTCCCAGATTGTTCCCAAAATTATCATGGCTACTTCCTCTCTCTAGGCTGTCCCTGGAATTAGCATAGCCACATGGATGAGTCAAGATCAGAAACCTGGGGAAGTTAACATAGAAAACAGTGGCATCTGAACTTGGATCAAAACTCAAGATGCATTGAGGTTCCAAATGCACACCTCAGTCCTTGACAAACCAAATGCCTTTTTATTTTTATTTTTGCAGTGTTTCCTCCCCTCCCCTCCAAACCAAATGCCTTTAGATTTCAGGCTCTAATGCAAAACTTGGGAGCTCTGGTAGCATAGTGCCTAAGGCACTTGACTGCTAACCAGAAGACTGGCGGTTCAAACCCACCAGCCACTCCTTGGAAGGGAGATGGGGCAACCTACTTCCGTAGTGTTACTCCCTCGGAACCCCAAGAAGGGATCGCTGTGAGTCGGTCTGACTCCACGGCACATAACGACAACAACAATGCAAAACTCACCGACCACTTTGCCCATCTGTAAAGATTTACAGCCTGGGGAACCCTATGGGGCAGTTCTACTCGGTCCTATGGGATCACTATGAGTTGGAATCAACTGGACAACAGTGAGTTTGGTTTTTTTGGTTTGATGGTCACTCTGGCTGTCAACCGTATGCCACCTTGTTATACCTACATGTCTTGAGCGCAAATGAGAGAAACCTAACTCAAAACTTGTTTAAGCCTCCGGAGATGATTCTAATTTGCCCCCTTCCCTCGACCCTTCTGTCAGATCCTGGTGCAGTGACTCTCGCATCCCAACTGACCTGGGACAATCCAGGTTAGTGCTTGTTTTTCTAGATGGAATAGTTAACAACTCACCTTGTGCCATTCAAAAGTGTCAGTGTTAAGACTGTGAGGTGTTCATGAATCCCCTGCCAGAACAGAACCTTCTACTGTCCCAGGGCTGGCCCTGTCCGCACCCAGGGGGCTGCACTCATTTCTGAGGACTCTGCCAGCCCTAGGGCTTCCTGAGAACCATCAAATCACCTAACCCTTTTCCCTTTTCAGTGTTAACATGAAATGTGTTGTACTCCACAATCAAAAGTGTATCTCCGAACGCTATTTCTTTACATTTTTTCCCAAACTCTGGACACATTTTGACAGAATGCCAGAGGC
>NW_006921980.1:1587245-1592088 GCF_000298275.1 Orycteropus afer afer | reverse complement strand
GTGGCTGGGCCCGGAGGAGGTGCTGGTGGCCAACGCGCTGTGGGTGACGGAGCGTGCCAACCCTTTCTTCGTGCTGCAGCGGCGCCGCGGCCACGGCAAGGGCGGTGGCCTCACGGGTGAGCGGCCGCGCGGCGTCCGGGCCTGGGGCGGGGGCCGGGCTAGGACTAGACCGCCGGGACAGGCCGGGCCGGACCGCGGACGCGCACGTCAGCGCGGCAGGAGGGTGGGGGGCACGAGGTAGGCGAGCGCGCGCAGCAGGCTGCTCTGGAGGCTGGGCGGTCACTGTGACCCCTGCGCAGCCGGAGGAAGGGGCTGTCAGTGGCATCTGTCCAGCTTGGCGCTGGTAAGGTTTCCAGTGCCTGACCGAGGCGTGCGTGGGGTGCAGAGCGTCCTCTAGTGGGATTTCACTGCTGAATGTCGGCAAGATCTGGTTCTCTTCCTCCATGCCTCAGTTTCCCCGTGGGCCCCAGAGAATGAAGTGACACAAGCACACGTTCTCTTTCTGCCCCCTTCTTATTCTCACCTCACCAAAGACTCTCTGTAAGCAAGACCAGAGGTGCCCCCTTTTTCCAGCTTCTCCTCACCACCTTTCCTGCTGTTTGGTGCCTTCAGAGTTTCGGCTTTGCCAGTCACCAGTGTCCCATGCCCCAGTGAGCAGGACAAGATGCCCTTTGCATGTCGTGGGGCACAACTGACACAGGATGACACTGGCCCTGGAGATAGGCGGCAGCATGGGGGCTGTGAATCCAGGGAACCCTGGCTGGATGTTCCCTCAGCTATATTGTCTGAGGCCCTTCTGTCCAGGTCCTGCATCCCAGAGCCTGCCCTAGGCAGTGCTGAGATGAGTCAGGCACAGGCCAGCCCTAGGGGAGACACCAGTGCCCAGAGAGTAAAACATGGCCCTGTGCAGCACAAGAAAGGTCTCCTAACCACACTGTCAGTTCCTATGGAAAGCATCTGTAAATTCCCATACTCCTCATTTTAAAATGCTGAGCTCAGCCTCGAAGAAGTTGAAGCCCTCACATTGGGTCTTTTGAGATCTGAAGTGTTATAACACTCCCCCATAGGACGTAATGCATCAAGTGGCTGGTGGGGACTGTGGCCAGCTGAGGTGCACATCCTGGGTCCAGAGGTGCACATCCTGGGTGGCTGATTGTTCCCATGCAAGAATGTGGGCCCAGTGTTGCCAGATCACCCAGTTTGTCAAGAGAATTTCTTGTGATATGTACTGATATTAAATGTAGGCACCTAATGTAGCCCTGCCAGATACAGATGGAACTTTCCCACGATGAGCTCTGCCGGTGCCACCCCTCTTAATGTGGAGAAGCTGTGCTGTTCCCAGGAAACTCAGTGTTCCCTTCAGTGCTCTGGCTCTGCACTCAGTTTGGGTCTATGCCAGTCATGGAACCAGGACTGGGCCTGCCTCCTGGACCAAGCTTTTCAGTGGTAGTTAGACAGCAGCCCCTTTGGAGACACCAGGGATCAGCACTGGATGCTACTTCAAGCCTGTTTCAGAAAGTGGAGGCAATGAGCAAATGGTACTTTTTGTTATACCAGAGTCCACTTTGTCATTTGACCAGTATATGTCTAGCATTTGTCCCAGGCTAGGCACGTTTTCATAGGTCATCTCAGTGGATGGGTGCGTGCTGGCACAGGTATGGCCATGCCTCTGAGTGCACCCTTCCTGGTACAGATAAGTCCCACCCTCTTTTTCTTTTTTTCTACCTCATTTATCTCTCTGTGTACTCTGAGACTGAGCTCCCAGTGTGCTTTGAGAGAACCATTCCTTGAGCCCCCTCCCCCAATCTCACCATGCCTCCCTCTGCTTGACCTTCCTTATGCTTTTATAGACCTCTTGGCCTCCTGAATACTCTCCTGGGAGAGGAACAGTTAGTTCTGTGGTTTTGTTTAAGTTTGTCTTTTAAAGACAGATGCCAATTTGTATTTTTCATTAAAGAGTCTAATAATGACAAGATGGTCTGCCCATTAAAAAGCTTTTCAAATCTTGCAGCATGACTATGCTAGCAGCTTGGGGACTCTACAATAAAACTTCCAAGACTAGGAAAAAAACTCCAAACAAACAAGCAAATGTATTCCAGACGCTGATAAAGCTTGAATATGCCATTTTAACTACAATTTAGAGAGCCATTTTAGAACATTTCAGCAAAACAAGTGAGAAATTACAGATTCTTGATATGGGTATAATTGAAGACTAGAGAAAAAAATCAAATTAAAAATTAATGGAATATGAAAAAAAAGTGTTAAAGGCAAATGATAAAATTAGTAGAAAGTATTGTGACCTCAACAGAAAAATGATAACAAAATATTTTCAGATTATACCATAAGCAGCACTTAATTTAAAAAAGAAAGAAACTTCAAAGAGGAACAGTGAACAGGTTTTGAGGTTGCTTGGTACGTCAATCAGTGAAGAGAAGTGAATCAGACAAACACAGTGGTCAAAGATACATATTCCTACTAATGTTTCAGGAAATAGTGACAGTGAAAAGGTTAACACTGACTGCCAGAAATTGCAAGTTGTTGTGTTGATAAAGAATCATGAATATACCATGGACTGCCAGAAGGACAAACAAATCTGTCTTGGGAGAAGTACAGCCAGAATGTGCCTTAGAAGGGAGGATAGTAAGACTTTGTCTCACAAATTTTGGACTTGTTATCAGGAGGGACCAAGCCCTGGAGAAGGACATCATGCTTGGTAAAACAGAAGGTGAGCAAAAAAAAGAGGAAAGACCTTCAATGAGATGTATTGACACAGTGGTTGCAACAGTGGCTCAGACATAGCAACAATTGTGAGGATAATACAGGACCGGGCAGCGTTTCAGTACGTTGGGTCGCTATGAATCCAAACTAATTTGAAGTCACCAAAAACACTACCACCATCACCAGCCACCAACGTGGCATCAATTCAAAGGGTATGTGTAAGGAAAAGGAAAAGTAAGACCCTAAACTGCTTCAATTCGAAGGTGAAAAACCCTAGATCAGTATTTTCCCATATTTCTCCAAATGTACATGTCATTCTCAGTCATGACTTTTAAAACTAAAAGAAACTTCCCCAAATTTTCAATAAGAGAAAACTGTGATCCTGTGGCAGAAACAAGAATCATTATCTTTCTGTTTTCTATGTGGGAAATAATTTTTTTTTTTTTAAATCATTGTCTTATGGAGAAGAGATCAGAGTGCATAGCCAGAAGTACAAGGTCAAAACGTATTTTAAGAGCTGTGTCTGACAGTTAAAAAAATACTGCGTTATTTTCCTGGATTTGTGATGTTTCTGGTATTGTTTGTTTTTCCAATTTTTAATTTGATGTACTTTATTATTCTAAAAAAATACTCATTTTTAAACCTAATTTTGTATCTGTCATGAAGAGGGTCTTCCAAAATTGTTGAAGCTGTGGACTTGTAAAACCTGGACCTGCCCCTGCCTGCAGGTGTTTCTTTTTTTTCTTTTTTTTTTTTTGTATTGAAAATATTTTCTAATCAGTTATAGGATTCTCTAGAATCCTAGGCATCTAGTATAGGAGAAAAAATATGTGGTGGAATACTTCAGTAATTTTAAATAGTGAAAAAAATATTTGACTAGAGGATGGCAGAAGAAGTTTAACAAATACATACTTAGGCTTCCTTACCTTTTCTGTAGAGCAACTATAACAATAAAAAAACATTTCAAGAACTCGATGGCAGAGTACCTAAAACGTCAACTGCAAGTGTTTCTGAGTGAGAAGCAGAAGCTTCCAGGAAGAGGTAGGAGGGGCTTTTTTGGTAGTGGCTAGACCCAGGCTGAGGGCCTTTGAGGAAAAAGAAGTCATCTGGCTGAAGGGGTGATTCAAGATATCTGTCTTTCTCTCCTGGGTTAGGATGCTTAGGGTAGTGCTCCATGCCAGGGGCCTCTTTCAGCTGGGTACCCACTCACCTCACCAACCCAGTCTCTCTGCTTCCCTTCAGGTCTTCTTGTCGGCACCCTGGATGTGGTGCTGGACTCTAGTGCCCGTGTGGCCCCTTACCGCATCCTGCACCAGACCCAGGACTCGCAGGTCTACTGGACAGTGGCTTGTGGTAGGTGCCAGAGTTATGAGTGGACAGGACCTGCCTGAAGAGGTGGGCAGCTGGAAGGGAGGGATCCCTGGGTTAAGGTCCTTACTAAGAACCTATTCCACCCTGGCTCATACCCATTGAGACAATACAGCCCACACCCACATGAGAGGAGTGGAAGGAGCCATCGTTTCCAACTGAAGAAGGCAGCTCTGGTGTTCAGGGGTACAGGGCAAATGTAGGAAAGTTCTGAAGACCAAGTGCCTCCCTGGGTGTTCAGCCAGGGTTTCTCCATTACCCACATTCTTACTCCCACCTTTCCTTAGGGTAGATAATTTTCCTACTAGGAGGAAGTACACCTACCCTTTCCAAGAGTCACAGAGGAAGTCCCCTTGTGGTCACCAGCCAGGACAAGGGTGCTCTGATAAAAAAGCAGTAATGGCCACCATGCAGACAGTACTTCCTCTGTGCCTGGCACTTAGATGAATCTCCCAGCAACTCCAGAAGTGGGAGTTTCTCTGTTTTGGAAATGAGGTAACTGTGGCACAAAGGGGTTGGGTTACACAACTGCCTAAGGTCAAACAGAGCTGGAGTCCAGACCCAGAACACTTGGTTGTCATCTGTGTGCTATACCAGAAGCCACAATGTCACTGCCCTCCAAGTGGTGCATTTAATCCATTAACATTCAGGGTAATTATTGATAAGTTTGAATTTGTTGCTGTTATTTTGTTATGTGTTTTTTCATGGTGTCCCTGGTTTCTTTGTTCCATATTATTTTCTGTGCTGAGCTCATTAT
>NW_006921980.1:1579543-1585746 GCF_000298275.1 Orycteropus afer afer | reverse complement strand
AAAAACTAAAAGCCCATGGATGAAAAATACACCATGTAATCACACAGGAACAGTAACCAAAAAAAGAGAAAAGGGAAAAAAAGAAGAAAAAACAAGCAAATCTGCAATATCTGGGAATAGGCCACTAAGAAGAAAAAAAAAAAGTAGGGAAGGACAATAATAAACGAAGAAAAAAATAGGAAGAATGCAAAGAGAAAAATAAGGAATGGGGTTAGTTCAGGCACGTGCTCCGGATACAGTTCTTCAGTCAGGACAGTCTCCTCTCTGCTATGCCCAAATACACTTCTCTGGCCCTTGGCCTCTTGACCTGGCCTCTGCCTCTGTGGCCCAGGTAAGCCTGCTACTCTTGTCTCATGCCTCTTGGTTCCATTGCCACCACCTCTCAGCTGGGTGTCTCTCTCTCTCAGTCATGCATCTCTGTCTCTCAGCCATCTCTCTCAGCAGTGTGTCTCTCTCAGCCATCAGTGAGAGAGCCAGCAGTGAGAGATTCCCTTCTGCCTCTAGGAGGGCTCATTTTAAGCCTGGCAGAGTGGCAAAACTAATCAGTCCCAACATGAGAGTTCTACACACCTGAGAGAGAGCAAACTTTCCCATAAGATTACTTTGTGCTGCCTTAGGTAGATGACTTTAATAAGCAGCTACTCAGTGCTAATGGCAAAGTGGGAGTTACAAAGGTTAGAAGAGCCATTACCATGTAATTCACTATACCACAATATGTCTCTGCCAGCACTTTTATACTGAAGGATCCTTGTGTCTTACGTTAGACCAAGAGCACCCTGAGGGTAAGAGTAGGCTTTGCAGCCAGATAGCCTAGGGTAGCATTCTGGTTGGTCACTTCCTACCTTTGTACAAGTACAAGGTACTTGGGCATATATCTTAGGCTAGGTTGTCTAGAGGAAAAAAAACAATGAAGCTGAGAGAGGAAGAGAAAAATTTATCTCAAGGAAATAGCTCCCACAGTTGCAGAGGCTGACAAGTCCCAAGTCTGTGGGTCAGATGTCAGGCTGGAGGCTTCTCCTTACTCACATAGCTGCAGGGGCTGACAGACCCATGATCGACAGGAAATACAGCAAGCTGCTGACTACAAAGGCTGATGAATCCAAGATCAGCAGGCTCTTGGCTCGTAGACCTTGAGAGCCACAATCCCAAAATCAGGAGACTGTGTGGCAGACCACTAGTTTGAGTCAGATGATAATGAGCCAGATGCAGGATCCTGAACAAGCAAAAAGCCAGAGAGCCTTGCCAGGGTGTCCATATATGTTGGAAGCAGGCCACACTGCTGAGTAAACTTCCTTTCACCTGATTGGCTGCTCATAGCACATCTCATTGTGAAGGTGATTACATTATATTATATCTTATTATAGGAGATGACTACATCATAACCACTAAACTACTGAGAATCATGGCCCAGCTAAATTGACACACAACTGTAACTGTCACAGCAAGCTACTTAACCTTTCTGTGCTTCAGCTTCTTGTAAAATGAAATAATGGGTACCTGTCTCTGAGGTGTTCCAAGAGTTAAATAAGATAATCCATGAAAAGTTATGAACACAGAATGTAGCATTTAATAATTTAATTAGTTACTATATTTTTATTATGTCTTGCCAGCACCTAGCATAACAATGGTATAGTTTAAATGTTTACTTAGTATTGAATGAAGATTGAGTTACTTTTAATTAATAATTATTTTAAATGCAAATATATAAATATTTATAATTAAAGTACAGACAGACCCATGCGCAGTATGGACAAGATTTATTTTCAGTTTGCCAGGAATGTGTATATACAAGAAAATGAGGCAGTAAGTTGCAGCATGTGCAAATTTTACTTCCAAATTCAAACATGGGTTCTTGAAAGAGAGATAAATCCTCCCCCTACCAACCAGACCTAATTCTCTGGGTACCAGGGAGAGGAGGCCATGGTAGAAATGCAAAGGAAAATGGTGGGAGGGGAGTAATTGATGAATGATATAAGGTATTTTCAGGAATATTTTTGATTGCCAGTTGTAACTTACTGTAAATTATATGTGATTCAGTGTTTAATAGTCTTCACATGGGCATCCTTCCCTTGGCCAATTGGGAGAGGATCTTCCTGTGGAATTTTTTGTCAAGGGGGTGAGCCACTTGAGCCAAGGTAAAGAAAAAAGAAACAAATCAACCATAACAAAGCCCACAGGGCTGCACAGAGCTGTGAACAAAGGCCATAGCCTAGACGAGATGGCAGGACTCACCTGACCTGGCCTGGTGTTCATCAAAGCTATCAGGGTGTCAGGATGGCAGTCTAAACTAAGTCATTAGCACAATGGAACAGTGTTGCTATGTGGGGAGGATGGAGTGGTGGGAGGGTCAGGTCTCCAGCCAAACATGCCTGCCTTCCACAGTCATGTTGCCCTCATTCCTCTGCAAAGGCTCCTTCCAGGCTGAGTGTCATGGCCTTATTGGGTGTCACATGAGCGAATTGGTCTTCTAGGTACTCCCAATCCTGGGCTATCTCTCCCTAGGACAACTGGAGAATGATGCAGGTACCATTCTTAGTCTTATGTCTATTCATGCAGAAAATATGTCAGACACATGCAAATTTTATGGCATGCTGGAGGGCAAGGGGAAGCCAAGCCTGGCAGAGAAATCCCTGGTAATTTTGCTTCCTGCCTTGGGCTCCTTTCCCAATTCCTATATGGAAAAAGAAAAGACACCTGCCTCACCCTCTGGGAATGTCACTGTGCTGCCTTGTCCTAGTCTTTTCATACCCACTGGGCCTTTCAGGGCCCCTCTCTCAGGCAGACAGGGACCCCCACTAGGTGGGACAGGCACAAGTGGAAAGGGCCACTCAGGAGAGGCTGAAGGGGTCAGATGCGTTTCCTGGAGGAAGCAGGGGCAGGCTGGGATGCAAGCTGGAATGGGGAAGAGAAGGCCTGAGTGGGTGCCCCTGGCTTTAGAGAAATGGACAAGAACTGCCTGCCCGCCCAACTGGAAACTAGCGCCAGGGGCCGGGAGTCCTGCAGGAAGCTCCAGCTGGCATAATGAACATTATCTCTCCCAAGTCCTCGGGAGAGAGCCAGAATTACATAAACCAAGTCTAACTATGTCTGAGTAAGCACAGATAGTCTTTCAACTTGAAGGAAAATCTATGTAAGTAAGCAACTTACAGGTACATAAACCATTTCTTGGATGATACATAGGATCTAACGACAGTTGTCACTCTTGGGGCTAGAAGACAATGGAGGCTTCAGTTTCCTAGTGATTTTCTGTGATTTGGGTTGAATTTTATTTTTTGGTTCTTTACCAAGATCATTTATTACTTTTGTGATATATGTAAAGTTTAAGAAGAAAAAGAGTAAGCAGCTTGAAGATTCTAGGCACTTGAATATAGTAAATTAGATCACCCATTTTAATCTCTCTTTTTTGGATTTATGTTTAAAGCCTGGTGATTGAATGACTTTTCTTTTCTTTACTTCACTAAACCTCTCTCAGGTTCTTCCCGCAAAGAGATCACCAAGCACTGGGAATGGCTGGAAAATAACTTACTCCAAACACTGTCCATCTTTGACAATGAAGAAGATATCACCACCTTTGTCAAGGGCAAGATACACGTAAGATTGCCATTCAGCTATCTGTAATCACTGCCTTTCTCTGGCAGTGTTCACATATGTCAACTTACTTAATCTTTAAAACAGCCGTGTGAAGGTTTTGTCTTCATTTTAGGGAGGAGGAAACTGAGATTGTGAGTTCCCATTCCCTGGAGATGTTCAGCAGAGGCTGGGAGAGCCCCTTAGAAGTGAAGTAGACAGTTGAACTCTGTCCATGAAGGGCCCCTTCTTATCTCAACCAGCCACTGTGGTCTGGTTAAAACTTAGCCTAAAGTTTCTGTTCTTTCCAAAATGTCTTAGAACAAATACTGCAGATATGAAACTCTGTTTTTTGATTCTTTGACTCATAAAGCAAGAAACTGGAAAGGATAAGATATTTTGCGGTGTATTTGTATTATAAAACTAACCTTAATTTTAAATGCCAATACCCTTTGAATCAGCATATACAATCCTTGGAATGTACCCTAGAGTAGATTCATGTGTGCAAAATGGTTGTATGTATCAGGGTGTTCCCCTACAGCACTATATTAGCAAGAAGATGACACACTGCCTCCTATTGTATTAGAGGGGAAAGTAGCTGTTCTCTTCTATGAAAAATGAAAGTGCTAATACTTGCTAACTTTTTTTTTTTTAATTTTTGTTGTGATTTGGGTGAAAGTTTCCAGAGCAAATTCATTTTCCATACAGCAGTTCAAATACACTTTGTCTCGTGACATTGACTGTAATTTCCCACAGTGCAACAGCTCCACTCCCACTTCCTCCCCACAGTTACCTCTTCCCTGCGTCCTTCCCTCCCATGCACTCCTGCCCGCCCCCCCGAGCTGTCTCCCTGTGCATACACAGCCCATCTATTCTCCCATGATTGATCTCTCCAAGGAATGTATCTACCGAATGTAAATGTTCAGCTCATATGCCTGTCTTTTGCTTGCTAACATTTCTTGAGTACTTCCTCTTTACTTAAGGAGCTCTGGTGGAGTAGAGGTTAAAGCATTAGTTCCTAACCAAAAGGTCAGTGGGTCAAATGTACTAGCTGCTCCATGAGAGAAAGATGAGACAGTCTGCTTTTGGAAAAATATACAGACTTGGAAACCCTACAGGGCATTTCTTCTCTGTCCTGAAGGGTCACTGTGAGTCGGAATCAGCTCAATGGCAGTGGGGTTTTTCTTTTTTCTTTCTGGTTTCTATATACTTGGAGTCTCTGGGTGGTACAAACAGTCAACATGCTTGGAGGTTCAAGTCCACCCAGAGGTGCCTTGGAAGGAAGATCTGATGATCTGAAAAATTGGCCCTTAAAAGCCCTGTGGAGCACAGTTCTGCTCTGACATACATGAAATCACCATAAGTTGGAATCAGCTTGACAGCAAATGGCATGGGTTTTTGGATTCTATATGCATACTATGCTAAGCACTTAATATCCAGGGCACTGGCTAAGTCACAGATAATATGTTTAATGGCGTAGTTTGCAACCATCAAAATAATGATAATGACCATTGTGGTATGAAAACTTCCTCACTGGATACTTAGGTTGTTTCCTCTCTTAAGGATAATCAACACTGTAGTTAACATTTATCTGAGTATGTGTGTGTGTCTTTTTCTTTCTACAGATTATTGCCTTAGATTAGATTCCTGGAAGGGTCACAGTTTCATGGTACACAGCTGCTTTGGGCAGGCCCTTGTGAATTTGTTATATAAGCACTTTGTAGATGGGGCAGAAATCATGAAAAGTCTCATCTCTTCTCTGTGTAAGTGAGGGCCAGGTAGGACCCTGTGTTGCCTGAAGCTTTATGAAAATAGGCAGAGATAGCAGAGGTCAGCCTCTACTCTTTCTGGAGAGCAAGTTGAGCAATAATAATTGTACCATAAAAATAATAGAATAATAGTGATACTACTGACTGTCTCCTGTATGCCAGGGCCAGACACACTAATCAACAAAACAAAACAGTTCTAAACTGTTCAGAGATCACAGAAGAAATAGAAATTAGAAAATCTTTAAAACTGCATGATAATTGAAATACAGCTACCTGTCAGAATTTGTGGGATGCAGCAGAACCAGTACATAAAGGAGAATTTAAAGCCTTAAATCTTATAAAAGAAGAAAAGGTGAAAAATAGTGACCCAAATGTCCACTTCAATAAGTTAGAAAAAGAGCTACAGAGAAAACAGGACATTAGAAACAAGGAAGTAATAAAAGGCAGAAATTGATTCCAGAGGACAAGGGAACTATATAAAGGATTAGCAAACCCAAAAAGACAAACAATATCAACAAACCTGTGGCAAGAGTGATCAAGGGAAATAGAGACCTGAAATAAGGAATGCTGTATGTGAAATATAGAAAACATCTATTAAGTCAAAAGAGAACCTACAGATTGGGAAAAAATATTTGGTAATAACATATCTGACAAGGGACTTATCTCTAGAATTTACAGAAAGCTCCAACACCTCAGTAGCAAAAAAGACAAACAATCCAATTAAAAAATGGGCAGAAGACATGAATAGACACTTCACCAAGGAGGATATTCAGGCGGTCAACAAACATGAAGAAATAAATGCTCACGATCATTAGCTATTAGAGAGATGCAAATCAAAACAACAATGAGATACCATCTTGCTCCAGC
>NW_006921980.1:1564374-1575192 GCF_000298275.1 Orycteropus afer afer | reverse complement strand
AATTTGCTCTGTAAACCTTCACCCAAATCACAATTTAAAAAAAAAGATCTATTAAAAAAGGAATTTTTTTAAAAAAAAGAATTTTTTAAAAGCCAATAAATTTTAAAATTTAGACAAAATGGATACTTTCCTAGAATAATATACATTCTATATTGTATATATTAGTTCTCTCTTGCTACTGTAACAAATTACCACAAACTTCGTGACTTCAAACAACACAAATTTATTCTCTTACGTTTCTGGAGGTCCGAATCTGAAATAGCTCTCATCAGACTAAAATCAAGGTGTAAGCAGGATTGGTTATTTCTGGAGGCTCTAGAAATTCATTTCTTGCCTTTTTTAGCTTCTAAAGGCCACCTGTATTCCTTGGCTTATGGCCACTCCCTTTAATTTCAAGGCCAGCAATATAGCTTTCTCAATCAATCAGTCAATCTCCCTCTCTCTCTCTCTCCCTCTCTGTCCCTCTCCCTCTGCTTCTGTTGTCACATCACCTTCTCTGACTCTGACCCTCCTACCTCCCTCTTATAAGGACCCCTGTGATTTAAAAAATAATAATAATACTGTGATAAAATCTGTATAACAAAACATTTGCCATTTTAACGATCTTTAAATGTACAGTTTGGTGTCATTAATTATATTCACCATGTTTACAGCTATCACCCCTATCCATTTTCAAATATTTTTCATCACCCCAATAGAAACTCAGTGCCCCTTAAGTAATAACTGCACATTTCCCCCTTCCTGTCAGCTCCCGTGCTACTAACAAACTTGTGTCTCTGTGCATTTGCCTATTCTAGATATTTCATAGAAGTGGGATCATACAGTATTTGTCCTTTTGTGACTGACTTATTTCAACTCAGCATGTTTTCAGGGTTCATCCATCCATAGCATATATCAAGACTTCATTTTTCATTGTGTAACCATTTAATCTTTTTCATAGTTTTGGTTTTCTTTTTTTATTATTATTTTAATTTCCTCCAGACATCTTTCAAAAACATGACAAAGTATACAACCTACTGGGCTGGCTCCTCCGTGAGGCAGATGCTTCTTGCCCCATTCTAACAACCAGATACCAGTTCAGGGGGTTGATGGAATTTGCCCAGTCATACAAGCAGAGGAACCCTGTTCATTCATTCATCCATCCATGTGCCTTGACTATGAACTAGCCCAAGTGCAACTTCTTTATCCCTTGGAGCAGCCAATTTCATGCCCACCTTTTCTCGTTCCCCTAATACAGCAACCCAAGAATCCTAGGTCCCATCCAGTGACCTGATCCTCCCTCTGACCGGCCATCTCTGCTGCAAGAACTCTTGGCAGGCCTCAGGGAACATGCCTGGGCAAGCCAAGCCCTTTCATCCCCTTCAGGGTATCATTGCTGAGGAAAACAAAAACTTGCAACCCCAGGGAGATGAAGACCCCGGGAAGTTCAAGGAGGCTGAACTGAAGATGCGTAAGCAGTTCGGGATGCCTGAGGGAGAGAAGCTGGTCAACTACTACTCCTGCAGCTACTGGAAGGGCCGTGTGCCCCGGCAGGGCTGGCTCTACCTCACCGTCAACCACCTGTGCTTCTACTCCTTCCTGCTGGGAAAGGAAGGTGAGCCCACACGGGGCAGCCAGGGCCTGAGTGAGGCAGGCAGTGGGCACTACTGGGCTCGTGATGAAGACTCCCCCAGCCCCTGGTCTCCACACCCCAGCCCCTCACTTCTTGGCCTTGCCTCCAGAAAATGGTGGGGTCTTCCTTCTCTTGGCCCCTACGTAACCACCAGAGGATTTCACCTCAGCAGCCCATGGTTGGAACACCCAAACTTGAGCCTGGCACCTCTAGCTCCTGGAGCTTTTACCATGTCTGCAGCCCACTAGGATGACACTATGTAAAATTACCTTTAAAGGGTAATTTTCTTTTAAATCAGTATGTTTGAGGGCATCTATCTCCCTGTGTAATTCTAAGTGACCATCTGCCTTGTCCCTGTGCCACTGCAGTCCCCTTCTGCTGGTCCCTCCCTTTGGGAAATCCTGGCCTCAGGATGCAGTTGACCCGCCCTGGCCTAGCAGTGTAGGCCCCTTACCATACTGTCAGCTTCCTCCTGCCATCATCACCCAAAAAAACGCACCCAGGGCTTTGGCTATTATTATAAGTAGTTGCCATTTTCTAAGCCCAGCAAGCCCTCCTCCCACCGCAGCACACAGCCTCCTCCTGCCTGCTCTCACTCACCTTACCTGGCAGTAAGGATGCCAGTCCCCTCCCGGATTTGAGGCAGCTTCCCCCTGTCCTCACCAGGCAGTAGTATCCTCTCTGTACTGGTCATGCCCTGTTGTGACTTGTGAGTTTCTTGAGACTGGGATCTTCTTTATAGTTCATCTCTGTGCCTTCATTCATTTCATTCTTCATTCACTCGCTGGGCAAATGCTTAGAGTAAGTTGCCAGGCTAGGTGCTTGGGTGGGGCTGGGGTGCAGTGGACACTGGCTGCAATCCTTCCTCACAAAGTACTTGTCTCAGTGTTACCACTGGAGCCCTCTGGTGGGTACAGGTGCAGGTGGTAGTTGGAGCCCCCTTGCAGAGCCCTCTGCATGTGGTTACCAGTGGTGTGTCTTACCTGTATGTCTAGTGAGCCTCGTGGTGCAGTGGGTAGATGTTACACGGCTGGAGAAGAATGCCACTCTGCTCTTCCCTGAGAGCATCCGCGTGGATACCCGGGACCAAGAACTCTTCTTCTCCATGTTCCTCAACATCAGCGAGACTTTCAAGCTCATGGAGCAGCTGGCCAACCTGGCCATGCGACAGCTGTTGGATAGCGAAGGCTTCCTGGAGGAAAAGGCCCTACCCAGACCCATCCGGCCACACAGGAATATCTCAGCTCTGAAGCGGTGCGTTGTCCTTTGGGGCGGAAGGGTCTCTAGTGTGGGTGGGTGGGTTCACCTGGCCACTGGGAAGAAGGGCAGGTGAACAGATCATCGTAATATAGCATGAGGAGGGCACCAAGAGAGATTGGCAGTGGTGCATCATAAAGTAGCCACTTATATAACAGAAGTACTTTATATTCTACCATGAGTAGGTGCTCTTACTACTAAGGTCTCAGATAAGGAACCTGAGGCACAGAGAAGTTAAGTAACTTGTCTGAAGTAACTTAGCTACTGAGTGGACGAGCCAAGAAGCTGGCCACAGAGCCTGTCCTCCCACTGGCTGAGTCAGGATACGGTCAGGTTCTCTGAGACCTTCTAGAGGTTATATTTGGAACACTCTGGTGAATCTGGGCTCAGTGGGATGGAGACTGACTGCTGTTCATGAGACGGCCTGGGCCAGAAGGCCCCTTGCAGCTGAGGGGCCAGACTTCCTGGGTCTTCCATTTACACCAAGCTGAGGAGACAGACTGGATGAATGACGGACCTCACCATTGGCTTGATTGGGGATGGACGGTCAGAAGGCAAATGTTGATGGCTGGCCCCTCAGAGCACCGTTGCTTGAGCACTCAGGTTGTAGAGTTACAGAAACCTGCAAGACTGGCCAAGAGCTCTGGGCTCAGTGATGCCCTGGGATCCCACAGCCAGCATGTGGCATCAAGCTCTAGGAGCACTCATCCCAGCCTGGCCACTCCTGAGTCATAGCTGGAGATGTAGTCTAAGCCCTAGGCTCTGGGGTATGCCTATGGGCTGCAACATTGACCAAGGACCTCTTTTTTTTTTTTTTTTTTTAATCATGATTTGGGTGAAAGCTTACAGAGCACATTCATTTTCCATACAGCAAGGACCTCATTCTTGATGGGAGAGAAGGGGTGCCTCTTAAGACCGTCTTAAAAAAAAAAAAAAGAATATGTCTGGGGTATTTCAGCAATCTCTGTCACCATTATGTCAGGTGAGCCAGGCATGCCTTGATCAGGCTGCAGCTGTCTAAGGCAGGCAGAAGGCCCCATTGGGGCAGTGGAGAGAGTTTATATGGACAGAGTCATCCCAGGGACAAGGACCACCTCACAGCCCCTGCACTTATGAGCATGGATTTTTATTAAGTGACAGTGACTTCATATTTCAGTTTAAACTCCACTTGGGGGTTCTTATCTAGGGTTTTTAGGTAGGGTTGGGCTTTCCCCAATGTAAAGAAGCAGCCTTTGGGCCAGAGATTCCACGCTGGACATCAGGGCCAGGTACAGGGCACTGCCTGTGTAACATCTGGGTCTTCTGTCCAAGGAGTCGGGTCCCATGGGCATGTTATTTTGAACCACTTCTTGGCTTGTCATGAATAGCCCACATTTGGCTTAGTCATTTAAAGCACAGTTTCATTGAAATCTGAGGTCCCTGGTCAAATCTTGCTCACAGGAGGACCCCTGAGATCCCACTGAATCCCACTGTTCACTAAAGAATGAGGAAACAAGCCCAGTGAGGTCCTAGGGCTCCCTCACAAGAGTGCTGACCCTGACTCTTGCCCCTTTTCTTTCATTCCCCCAGAGACCTAGACGCACGTGCCAAGAATGAGTGCTACCGGGCCACCTTCCGGCTGCCCAGGGATGAGCGCCTGGATGGCCACACGGGCTGTACCCTGTGGACGCCCTTCAACAAGCTGCATATCCCTGGCCAGATGTTCATCTCCAACAACTACATCTGCTTTGCTAGCAAGGAGGAGGATGCATGCCACCTCATCATACCCCTGAGGGAGGTGAGATCCTTTTGCTCAGAGGCTAAAGCCACAGAGGGAAGGGTGTGGGCTTGGACGTCCCTCAGACTGATTCCCTCAGCCCTGCCTAATTCACAGGGAACCTTGTGGGCCTGTTCAGCAGCAGTTCCCAGGATCCTTGGCCCAGCCTAGGGCCATGTGTGAGGGCCTAGCTGGTTGAATTGGCCCCTCCCCAAGCATCTGCCCTTTGCCAGGCCCCAGGCCTGAGGCTGGAAGTGGGGTATACTGATACCCCTCAGGAATCACCTTGCCTTGTGGAGGAGACAGTGGGGAGTACCTCAGGGCACATTGAGCAATGTCAGGGGAGTACACACTGGAATGGAAAGGGAAGGACTGAACTTCGTTGCATGTGAGGTATCTGTCAGCCCCGGCCCTGCAGTGGGGTTTGGCAAAGCCCTGCTATTTTGACTTATGGCTGGGCTGGAGGACCCAGACTCACAATGACCTCAGGGAAGACCAGCCCCACATGTCCCTGCCCCCCGCCACACACATACATGACTATGGCTCAAGTCTCAGTGGTGCCCTCAGAGGGCCTATGTCGCTGAGTCCATATACTCATTCTCAGGCTTGTGGGGCTTCCTGGCAACCCTGGAGGAAGGAAGGCCATTGGTTCTGTGGCTGTGGTGAAGAGGTATGGGCAGCAATGGAAGGGACTCCACCCAGGCAGAGGCACTGACAATCTGGGTCAGGGTGCATCTCAACAAGGCAAGGCTGGAGCTTAATGCTGTGAGTGCAGCAAGGCTTTTTGCTACCAGCTATTACTGAAATCTCAGTGTTGTGGTTTTATTAAAATCCAGGAGCAATGACACCTCCCTGGCATTTGTGCAAAGCCCTTAAACTGCAGTACAGCTGTGAGTACTATGGGGCACTCCACTGCCTCATTTTCCCTGAGGGCACTCAGTAGCAAAAGACTCGAGTGTAAAAGGGGAAAAGAGACTTTAGATTCAAACAGGTTCAATAGGACACTTTTACTAAGACCTGGAGAGGACAAAGACAAAACAAAGGCAATCATCCAAGATGAGGGAAACCATCAGCACTACACAGTACAGAAAGCTGAATGGAGTCCACTGAGTCACGGCCATGGGGCTAATTATATATGATTGAAAACAAAGGGACTCATCACAAAATCATGACTGGTGGCAATTGATTTCATGATTCAGGTACATAATTAAAGATAGAATTAAAGATAGAAAAGGGTTGCAGGATTGGTTCTGGGCCTTGATTGACTACCTGGTTAGGTGGTGGTCTGATTATGACTCATGACCATGTAACCTGAGCCATAGCCACAAGGTGACCACAAAACAATACTAAGACCCCCAACCTTAATTTCAATTAGAAAAGGACACAGTCAGGCAAGTTCCCTAGTTCTTTGTGTGAGCAAAGAGTATGGCTTTCAACCATACTCCTCTCAGTGCAAACTGCCCCTCCCTAGGTTTGACCTGGAACTTGTCTACACGGAGCCACAATGTTAAGGTCAGAAAACTCAATTGGCATCTGAACTTATGTTAAGACTCAAAACAGAGATAGGGCTGCCACTGTAGACCATAGCCTTCCACAAACCTAGTGCTTTAGATTTTTTGTTTGTTTGTGATTCATTTATTCATAATTCCCATAGATTATTCTGAAGTTCTTTAGATTTTAAGCTCTAATAGAAGAGCCACAGTTCAGCACTAAGTAGAGCAGCTAATACATGGCCCCTTCTCTCCCTTCTCTTTTGGCACTAGGCATAGTGGGTTTTTGGCTCCTTAGGCCCAGTTCCATTTCTTATAACAGATCCTTGGTATTTTTGGTGGCAGAGAGGCTCTGCTGAGCTGGGGCAGCAGGATTGCCTTGCACTAGAAGCTGGGCCTGAGATCTTGAGACAGAGCTCTATAGAGCATGTACACGCGAGCTCCATGGTACCCATCTTTGAGACATGGAGGGTGCAGGACTGTTGTTTCTGTGACGCCTCTGCAGAGCTCATAATCCAGTAGGGGAGAAAGACTGCAGACCCACACAAGGGGGTGGTGTCCCCAGGAGATGGGGAGGCAGCAACTAGGCTGCAGAGGATCAGGGTTAAGATGATGGTCCCTGGCCCAGCACTGACCATCCTGAACATACCTGCTCCTCAGGGTCCTAGCCTCCAGGGCCTCCCTTGCTCACAGATCCCTGTTCAGGTTTATGGGGAGAGAACCAGCTCCACTTGTGTGTCTGGTGGGCTCTTGAATTTGCTCTTCTCATCTTCCTCCCTCTGTAAATGGCCTCCTCCTATCGTTCACTCAGGTTGTTAAAAGCAGGACATCCTTTAATGCCCACCCCTCATCTCCCATGTCCTAACCATAGCCCGTCCTGTTGGCTTCTTCAACGCATGTCCTGAGTCCCTCTTTTTTTTTTTTTTCTTTTTTTAAATTTTTACCGTGATTTGGGTGAAAGTTAACAGAGCAAATTCATTTTCCATACAGCAGTTCATACACATTTTGTTTCATGACATTGACTACAATTCCCCACAATGTAACAGCTATCTTCCCACTTCCTCCCCATAGTTACCTCTTCCCTGTGCCCTTCCCTTTGGTGCATTCCTCCCACCCCCCCCCAGCTGTCTCACTGTGAAAACACTGCCCTTCTGTTCTCCCATGATTGATCACTCCAAATAGTGTATCTACCTGATATAAATGTTCACCCCATATGCCTGTCTGTTGTTAGGTTGGAAGTCACAGGAGTTCAGCTCCAGACCTGAAGGGTAACTAGAGGCCGTAGTCTCAGAGGTCTCACCAGGCTCTATCAGACCAGCAAACCCAGTCTTTTTCAGTGATTCCTGAGTCCCTCTCCGCCCCTTCATTTCCATGGCCACCACTTACCATGCCCTCCTCTGCGTGGGCACTTCAGAAGTGTCCTAAGTGCACCTTGGCCCCACTGACCTCTTCTCACACAGCCACCCAAGTAATTTAAAATGGAGGTCTGGTCATATTGGTGCCTGCTTAGAATCCTCCAGCATCTTCTGCTGATTAGAGTAATCCCCAGCTGCCCGCTGTGACCTGTAAACCTGCAGTGACCCAGTCCTTCCCTCCTCACCCTTGCTCACTCTGTTCCAGCCTCTCCAGCTTTTTCTTCTACATTGAGCCAGTTGTCACTGCCACCTCAGCAGGATGCTCTGCCAGTACCCCCTACTGTGAAGTCTCAGCCTAGTTTCTGCCTCCGTAGAGATTCTGTCAGCCTAGGCAGCCCCTCTGCCCCCCAGCTCCCCATGGACAGCACTCACCACCCCCTTGTGTGGGTCTTCAGTCTTTCTCCCCCTCTGGATGGTGAGCTCTGCAGAGGCACCTGCAGAAACAACAGTCCTGCACCCTCCATGCCTCAAAGATGGGCACCATGGAGCTCGCGTGTACATGCTGTTAAAGAGCGTTCACTGGGAGTAAGGGCTGGGGAAAGCCTTCAAGCTCAGGAGATGCTTCTAGTGTTCTGAAATAGGAAACAACTAGTAGACTTTTAGAAGCCAACAAGTGCCAGCAGTTGGGCTAAGCACTAATCAAACCAAACCCACTGCCATTGAGTGGAGTCTCATTCGTAGTGACCCTATAGGACAGAGTAGAACTGCCTCATAGGGTTTCCAAGGCTGTTAATCTTTATGGAATGCAGACTGCCTCATCTTTCTCCCCCAGAGCAGCTGGTGGGTTCAAACTACCAGCCTTCTGATTAACAGCTGAATGCTTTAACCACTGTGCTACCAGACCTCCTACATTAAAACTAGGTGCTATCAAATCTACTCCCACAGTTGTGTGTGTCAGAGTAGAACTGTGTGCCATAAGGTTTTCAGTGGTTGATTTTTCAGAAGTAGATCACCAGGACTTCCTTTCAGGACACCCCTGGGTGAACTTGAACCTCCATCCTTTAGGTTAGCAGCCAGGTGGTTCAATCATTTGTACCAGAGACTCCACAGTTTGCATTAGAATCCTCATAATAGCCCTGCAGAGCCAATGTGTTCACTCCACTGACAGGTGAGAGAACAAGTCTTAAGGAGGTTAGGCAGCTTGCTCAGGGTCACAGGACGGCAAGTGGCAGAGCTAGGGTAGGAATGCAGTCTGGCTTGGAGAACAGGGCCCTTCCACTCACCACACTGTGTTCAGGGAGTACAGACTGAGGACCACAGCAGTCTCCTCATGCTCATAAAAATGCCCAGCCTTCTCCCAGACATGAGAACTCAATAATTGATGTGCATACTCCACCCTAAAAGACTTAGGGAGCCCCACTCCCTAAGTGTGGGCTGTGCATTGTGACATCATTCCAAAAGTGCAGAATGGAAAGGGGGAAAAGAATAACTTCACAGTGGAAAAACCTAACCAATACTAAGGCAGCCAGGTGGTGGAAGATCAGCATCATCAGTGATGTCATGTTGGTAGTATGTACTGATAGTATGTATCTTGATATGATATGATGAGAATGGCACTTTACCTCTGTGGTCTTCCTCCCCAAAACCCATAACCCCAGTCTAATCATGAGAAAAATAAGACATCCCAATAGAGAGACATTCTACAAAACACCTGACCTATACTCAAAGCTGTCAAAATCATAACAAGGAATGTCTGAGAAACTTACCACAACCAAGAGGAGCTTATGGACATGATGACTAAATGTAACATGGGACCTGGATGGGCTACTCAGACAGGAAAAGGACATTAGGAAAAAATTAAGGCAATCTGAATAAAGTGTGGACTTTAGTTAATAATAATGTATCAATATTGGCTCATTAATTGCAACAAACATGGTTTGGTTTCTATACTAATGTAAGATGTTAATAATGTGAGGTATATGTATGTGTGAACTCTGTACTGTCAACTCTAAGAAATTTTTAACTTTGTGTGTGTGTGTGTGTGTGTGTGTGTGTGAGATTTGGGTGAAAATTTACAGAGCAAATTCACTTTCCATGTAGCAGTTCACATACACTCTGTCTCATGACATTGACTACAATTTACCCAATGCAACACCTCCCCTCCCACTTCCTCCCAATAGTTACCTCTTCTCTGTGTCATGGCTCCATGTACTCCTGCCCCGTGAGCTGTCCCCCTGTGCATAAACAGCCATTCTTTCTCCCGTGATTGTTCTCTCCAAGGAGTGTACATGTTCAACTCTTATGCCTGTCTTTTGTTTGGCTGAAAGCCACAGGAGTGGGTTCAATCCCAGACCTGAAATGCAGCTAGGGGCTATAGTCTCAGTGGTTCCACCAGGCTCGGACCAGCAAACCTGATCTACTTTTTTTTTTTTTTCCCCTAAATGATTTGGAGTTTTGTTCCACATTGTTGTCCCTCTCTATCCAGGATCTCCTACATAGATCCTCCTCCGAGTGATTGACAGTGGTAGCCGGGCACCATCTAGTTCTTCTGGTCTTCATAGTCGTATAGTCTGAGGATTGCAGGGTGTACCAGTCATGAGGACTAATTGTTTCCATAAATCTTTGTCTTCATTATTCTTTGCTCCAGATGAGTAGAGACCCATTGTTGCATCTAGATGGCTGCTTGCAGACTTTTAAGATCCCAGTCGGTACTTGCCAAAGTAAGAGGTGGAACAATGTTTTGTTTAGTATGTTATGCCAATTGAGCTTGATGTCACCTGCGACTGTGGTCCTGAGCCCACAGGTTCAACTACTCAGTCCCTCTGGGTAGCTGGCTGTGACCAAGAAGTGACTACAACCTTGTCCCTTGTCAGCTCTGCTATACTCCTGGGAATTTTTACAGAACATACAAATAAACTTATAGAACCATCGTCTGCCAACCCTATACAAGGTCTTGGGTACACTCAATGCCTAATAGTTCAGCCTGTCCACCCATCTATCCACCTGTAACCCATGTTTGCCTTCACTGACAACGCAGTACTACATGTGCAAAAGGGTTCATCTTTGTTGTCTGCACCTCCCATGTACCTCAGTGCCACCATGTTGATTACTCACATTTGGTACATTGCCATTCTCTTCACCCAAATCAATACTTATTTCTACCTATCTAACAGTGTTCCCTACCCTACCCTCCTACCCCTGGTAATCATCAAAGAAAATTTCCTTCCATATATAAACTGTTTCTTAACTTTAACAATAATGGACTAATATAGTATTTGACCTTTTGTGATTGACTTACTTCACTCAGCATAATGTCCTCCAAGTTCATCCATGTTATGTGGTGTTTTG
>NW_006921980.1:1539295-1562744 GCF_000298275.1 Orycteropus afer afer | reverse complement strand
TTGGGTTTTCTAGGTATAGGATCATATCATCAGCAAATAGGGATAGTTTAACTTCTTCCTTACCAATTTGGATGCCTTTCATTTCCCTTTCTTGCCTTACTGCCTTGGCTAGGACTTCAGTACAATTTGAATAGAAGTGGTGATAGCGGGCATCCCTGTCTGGTTCCTGTTCGCAAGGGGAATGGTTTCAGTCTCTCTCCATCAAGAATAATGTTGGCTGTTGGTTTTGCATAAATGCCCTCTATTATATTGAGGAATGTCCCTTCTATTCCTATTTTGCTGAGAGTTTTGATCAAGAATGGTGTTGGATTTTATCAAATGCAAATTTTTAACTTTTAAAAGTGGGAAATAAATCTTCCCCACAATACTTAAAAAAGCCCAACTTTATATCCCTAAGACACAAATTACCAAGGAAGTATTTTTTCCTTCTCAGGTGACCATTGTTGAAAAAGCTGACAGTTCCAGTGTCCTGCCCAGCCCTCTGTCCATTAGCACCAAGAGTAAAATGACCTTCCTGTTTGCCAACCTGAAAGACCGAGATTTCCTGGTTCAGAGGATCTCAGACTTCCTCCAGAAAACACCCTCCAAGCAGCCAGGCAGCAGCAGTGGTGAAAGGAAAGCCAGTGTTGTGGATGCAGCCCCCGAGGTGAGAGGGGGTCCCTGGGAACAGCGGGTGGGAAGGCAGGGCCAGAGAAGAGCCAAGGGGCTACCTGGGCCACCTCAGAGCCTGACCCCTTGGTACCTGATGAGGGCCTCTGGCTAGAGAAGTCCCTGCTCTGTGCTCCCGGCTGGAGAGCCTAACTCAAGCCCAGCATCCTGTCATTGAGGTCACCGGGCCTCTCTGCACCCCTCTCACACTCCCCAGTCATCCTCCTACTCAGGATCCTGTCTCCTCCTAAGCATTACCCATACATACATCTTCCCAACTCCACCTCAAGTCCCATTTCACATGGGAAACCTCTGGTCACCCTCATCTCTCCTGTATGAACTTCTGCTGCACTGAGAGCAAGATCCACACCAATTAAGCCTTAATCAGTGCTCCGTATTTCGGGTGCTAATGTATCTGAAACCATAAGATCTCCCCAATCCCATAGACCCTTAATGAGTCAGAGGCTATTGACCAGCAGCCTGCAGGCCAGAGGGGCCCACCAACAAATTTGGTTTGGTTTGGCTTACTCACCTGGTAGTCATACAGTATGGAGTTCTTACAGATAAGGACCTATACCTCTCTCTCTTTTTTTTTTTTTATTTTGTTGTTGTTGAGAATATGCACAGCAAAACATCCCAATTCAACAGATTCTGCATGTACAATTCAGTGACATTGATTACATTCTTCAAGTTGTGCAACTATCTCACCCTCCTCTGAATTATTCCTCTTCCGTTTACATAGACTCACTGCCCCCTAAAGTTTTTATCTAATCTTTTGAGTTGCAGTTGTAAAGTTGATCACACAAATAGATAGTTCTTAAAAGAGCCATGCTCAAAGCAGACTTTTTTTTTTTTTTTTTTTACTAATTAGGCTAAACTATTGTCTTTAAGAAGACTTCAGGAAATATATTTGGTTTAAGGATTATGTCAGGGCAATAATTTGGGGGTTCATCCAGCCTCCATGGCTCCAGAAAGTCTGGAGTCCATGAGAATTTGAAATTCTTTTCTGAATTTTTCCGCTTTTGATCCGGATTCTTCTGTAGAATCTTTGATCAAAATGTTCACCATCCAGTTCTCCTGGTCTCATGGCAAAGGAGACAGTTGTTCACAGAGGCAAGGACTCCTCTTTGAAGACTTAACTGCGGTACCATTATTATACCAACAAAATTAACTGTAATTCCTTAGTATCATCAAATACTTGTATTCACATTTCCCCAACTATAGATGTACTTTTTATAGTTTGATTGTTTGAAGTTAAATACATCCAGGTCCTACATACATTATGAGCGGTTAATATGTCTTTCATTATTGTTAGCCACTATAAGGTCGGCCCCCAACTTATGGCGACACCATGCAAAATGTATTTGGACCATTGTGATACATAGGGTTTTCTTTGGCTAATTTTCAGAAGTTGATCACCAGGCCTTTCTTCCTAGTCTGTCTCTTAAACCTTTTTTAATCTATAGCTTCTGCTCTGTTTCTCTCTCCTCTCCCCTTCTCCCCTCTCCCCTCCCCTTCTCTTTTCTCCCCTCCCCTTCTCTCCCTCTCCCCTTCTCTCCCTCTCCCCATCTTTCCCTCTTTCCCTCCCCCTTCCCCTCCCTCTCCCTTTCCCTCTCCCTCTCTTTGGCTAATTTTCAGAAGTTGATCACCAGGCCTTTCTTCCTAGTCTGTCTCTTAAACCCTTTTTAATCTATAGCTTCTGCTCCATTTCTCTCTCTCCTCTCCCCTTCTCTCCTCTCCCGTTCCCTCCCTCTCCCCTTCCCTCCCTCCCTGTCTCCCTCCCCCTCCCTCTCCCTCACCCTCTCTCCCGGTATTTTATTGAAGGAATCAGGTTATTTGTGCAGAAGAGTTTCTCAGTGTCATTTTTGCTGATTGCATATCCTGTAGGCATTTAATGCCTTCCTTTGTCCCTTGTTCCCTATAAGTTAGTAGTTGAATAGTGAGATGCTGATCAGGTTCAATTGGGGGTTTTTGGCCAGGTCTACTTCTTAGGCATGATGAAGGTGCTGTATATACAGCATCTGGCTTAGGTATGTTATCAGTCACTGATAATCACTGCCTAGATCCAGTGTTCATTTGTGATTGCAGAATGGTGGCACTTTGATCCTGTCAGTCCTCCTTCTGTTTATGAGCTGTAATACTTCTATAAAGATAACTTTCCCCCGTCAAAACTATTGAGTTACTCTGAGACACAGTTTATACAGGAAAGGCAGAGTAAATGTTTTATTTTGTCCATTTATTCATCAGTTGTCAAAATGAGTTGGTTTTCTAGTATCCTCCTTCTTTTTGTTTATTTTTTATTATAATTATGAACTTACAGATTTAAACAACTACATGTGTTTCAGTTAGCTAAAATTGTCATCCTTAAGGATGTTTAAATTGTCCCATCTTTAACCAGGGGAGCTTACTCAGATTGGCTCCTGAGTCCTTTTGACACAACCCTTGTGGTCTTTGATTGCTTCCTTGCTTCCTGGTATGACAAGCTGGGTACATTGTTGTCCAATCTAAATTTGTGAAACACTTAACTGTTAAAAGAGTTCAAGTAAAGATCCACATATCTGGCTCCTCTGGAGAAATCAGCAGCACTGGGTCCTGGGACCCATGTTCCCACTGGGCGGCAGCAGGTTGCAGCTGAGGGGTGTCCTGTGCTCTCCAGCTCCCTAGAGCCCACCTAGTCTGGCACGTGGAGGCCTTTAATTTTTCTAGCTCTATAGTAGATGCTTAGTAAATTATTAAATAGATTAGAACTGGGTGGGAAGGGGATGGGTGGAGTCTATGTGGATTAGAGACATTAAGAAAAGTCTCTTAAAAATTTGGAAATTGATAGTGGTGATTGGTGCACAACATGGGAATATTATTAATGTCCCTTAATTATATGTGTAAAAATGATTAAAGTGGAGAACATTTTCTTATCTGTATTTCACTATGATAAAAAAAAATTTTTTTAAAGGTTTTTAGAGGAAATTGGGCTTGATCTGAGATTTCAAGAGTGAGGCAGAGCTGGGTGAAAGGAGACATGAGCAGGGTTGTTGAGCTGCATTGCTATTTGAAGGCTCAACATCACAAGTTCCAGGGCCAGACCACCAGAGTGACCACGGACCTATGCCCATCTAGCACACACCATGCTCAGGGTGACTCTGCTCTGCCTTCCCAAGGGGCTCTGTTCCTGGGCTCATGGGGGCCCCGGGATGTTCAGAATCCCCTCCTGCTGTGGACACTCTCCTGACAGCTCCAACAGGCATGGCTTTGATGCCCATACCTGAACCAAGCAGGGTGGGGTGGGAGGGCAGTGCTCACACTGGCTGGGTCTGAGAAGGGTGACTTCTACTGACGAAGGGTTCAGCACTACTGCTTCCCAGGGCTGGTGGGAAATCACAGCAGTGGGCACAAGGCAGGTACCAACAAAAGCTACCCAAGGCAGAAGCTTGGCAGAAGGAGCAAGGATAGAAAGCAGGTGAGGAGTCGAGCTTCCCACACTGACAGCTTTGCTAGACAACATGTGCCCAAGAGACCCTGACTCACCATTGTGGTTGAGCTGGATTATAGGAAGGGGAGTGTAGGTGTACAGCTGGCCAGAGAAGAGATATGGGCTGGGCTACAGCCACAGAGATACCACTAGGCCCTCCTGACTGCCCAGCCAGCTTCTTCTCTCTTAGTGTATCACCTACTCCCACCCAAGACCCTTCCTTGCCAAGTGACTTGGTCTACCTCTGTGGTTTGATATGCACATGGATGTCCCCATGGTGGGTTGCTCAGTTGTTAGGTGCTCCCCTGCCCCATTTTGTTTTCTAGTCTCTCTCAGCTCCTCAGGAGCTATTGGCGCAGCCTACCAGCCCATCCTCCACCCTCAGTGGCTGCCAGAGCTTCTGTACACAGAAGGTGCCAACTGCATCCCAGGGCCTGCTCAAGCTTTTCCAGAGAAACTCATCCACAGAGGTCCTAGGGGCCAAGGGGGTAAGTACTGAGGTTGGTGCTTTGGGCAAGGGCATGCACAGATAGGAGTGGCACTGAGTCAGAGCCAGACTGGGGGCTGTGCTTCCTCAGCCAGGCCTCCTTCAGGCTGACCTTGGGCAGTGCCCTTCTGGGACTCTGAGATGGAGCTCTGGGCAGTCAGAGTTGGCCAACAGCCCAACTGTCCTCAGTGGGTGGGTGGCTGTATCTAGGGCTCTGAAAGGGAAGACCCGTAGCTTCTGAGTGACTCATCATCTTCCTTCTTGATGATTTGGGAGGGCATGTGACCAGTACAGCCTGGACCTGGCCTGCGTTTTTCTGATAATAACTATGAAATCTAAGGTTGCTGGTCAGCCCTTGTAGATGATTTATGTGGAAGGCTTCTAGCACTGCTGGAGAGGGAGGAGAGGGGTCTTTGTTTTCTGAGCAGTCTGAAACCATCCTGATAAAGCAACAGCACTTTACCCACATGTCCCCGTCTCCTTTCTGGCAGGCCAAGGAGAAAATGAAAGAGGAGTCATGGAACATTCACTTCTTTGAGTATGGGCGTGGCATGTGCATGTACCGCACTGCCAGGACCCGGGAGCTTGTCCTAAAGGGCATCCCCGAGAGCCTGCGGGGGGAGCTATGGCTCCTCTTCTCTGGTAAGTGGGGTCCATGCCCCAGCCCCAGCCACAGACAGCAGCAAGCATAGCCTATATACTTCTCTCCTGTGTTAGTTCATTTGATCCTTGGGCCACCTCCTGGAGTGTCCAGGCAGGAGCTGCTGATCCCTATTCTGGAGGGGCAATCAGAGCCCCAAAGATCAGGGAAGCTTATCATGGCCTCTAACCAGTAATGGGTCCTAGGGAGCAGATGCCAAGGGTGGACACCTGCCAGCCCGGGGCTGCCTTCCACCCGCAGTAACCAAGCAGGCTCCCTTGAGCCTAGTTGCTTTGGGACAAACGCTGGCAACATTTGTAGTCCAAAATGTTTGAAGTACTTCAGGGCAAGGCTAGTCAGCCATTTGAACTTCCTGGATGGATGCATCTTCCTGGGTGCATGAGGGAAGCTTTGCTCATACCTTGTAACTGACACAAAGGTCGCCCTCTTCTGGTGTTCACTGATGTCTCCAGTGTGCCCTGCCTGCTGTTGCCTCCAGAGTGCTGGAGGAGGAGAGAGGCAGCTGCCCCTGTGTCTTCGCAGGGGCCTGGAATGAGATGGTGACTCACCCTGGCTACTATGCTGAGCTGGTGGAGAAGTCCACAGGGAAGTACAGCCTAGCAACAGAGGAGATTGAGCGAGACCTGCACCGCTCCATGCCAGAGCATCCCGCCTTCCAGAACGACCTTGGGATTGCTGCGCTCCGGCGGGTGCTAACTGCCTATGCCTTCCGGAACCCCACTATAGGCTACTGCCAGGTAAGGGACATGGCAGGACCTGGATACATCAGGTCCCCAGAGCCTAGGCCTGCAATCATGGGAAGAATCCCAACAGTATTGTAGTATATAGTACAGCATGGCTGAACCTTGAAAACATTGTGCTGAGTACAATAAGTCAGTCCAAAAAGGACAGATTGTGTGTGGTGCCACTTGTATGAAATATCTAGAATAGGTAAATGCATAGAAACCAAAGTTTATTAATGGTTGTTAGGGGCAGGAAGGAGGGGAGAAGGAGAGTCATTGCTTATCAGCACTGAGTTTCTGTTAAGGGTAATGGAAAAATTTGGAAACAGATAGTGATGATAGTTGTACAACATGATAAACATAATTAATGTCACTGACTGTACATGTAAAACAACATTGAAATGACAATGTTTTGTTACATAGTCTCCTGCCCTTCAAGAGCTTATGTCCAGTAGGGGAAACATATTTGAATAAAAATTATGATGCAGGAAAATAAAACAGTATTAAAGGAGCCCTGGTGGTGTAGTGCGTGAGACATTTGACTGCTAACCAGAAGGCTGGCAGTTCAAACCCACCATCCACTCCTCGGAAGGAAGATTGGGCAATCTACTTCTGTAAAGATACTGCCTCTGTAAAGATACCACCTCAGAAACCCAAGGAGCAGTCACTATGAGTCAGGACCAACTCGACAGCAATGAATTTGGTTTGATATGGGAAGGGGGAATAGGGAGTTGATTAATGAGTACTGAGTTTCTGTTTGGAGTGACAAAAAATTTTGGAAATAAATAGTGATGATGGTTGCACACAATTATGTAATTAATGCCACTAATGATACATTTAAAAATGGTTAAAATGGCACATTTTATATTTATATATTTTACCCCCAATAAAATTTTCTTTAAAATAGGCATAGAGAACCAGAAGGAAATATATGTGTGTGTGTGTCTATGTGTATAGTTTATGTATGTATATGTATGTGTGTGTGTGTTGTAGGTGTGTATTAGTTGCTCATCTCATCCCCATGCCATGTACTAAGTTGTCCTTTTTGTGCTTCTAGACTGGGTCCTGATGACATTTGATTTTAAATCTTGTGAGCATTTTCTTGGCCATGTCACATGGCTTCTCCTTGTCCTTGCCTGCATCTGTGTCTCAGGGAAACAGGCCAACTCCCCAAAATTCATTTCTGTAGGACAAACATTCTGAATGACCAGTTGCTCATTCACAGAAAGCTATTGTATGGAAAATGAGTTAGTTTGCCAGTCAATTGGAACTTTTTCTTTAAAATCTCTGTCAGAGGCTTCGTGAGGTCCCAGTTTGCTGCAGCTCCCTGTGGTGGGGATCCAGCCATCTATTGCAGCCACACATCCCCTGTGTGGGGATCCAGCCATCTATTGCAGCCACACATCAACTTGGCTGTGCTTCTCACTCGGATACCAGACACAGCTTCACAAAAGTGTTCTGTGCTGATGTCCTGCCTTCTTTGTTTTCTGGAGCACCTGGCACAGTGGTTAAGGCATTCATCTGCTAACTGGCAGTTCAAACCCACCAGCCACTCCATGGGAGGCAGATGAGGCAGTCTGCTTTCATCAAGATTTACAGCTTTGGGAACCCTATGGGGCAGTTCTACTCTGCCCTATAGGGTCACTATGAGTCGGAATCAGTGCCTTGACAGTGGATCTTCTGGCTCCATTTGAGAGTAGCCTCTGACTGCTATTGCCAAATTGATTTCCTGCAAATTGCCTTTTGACATATTGCCCTGGAATTGGACCGGGACAGTTTCTTAATGATGGATCCCAGTTTCTTAATGCTTATAGCAGGAGGCTGGTGCAAGTGAGCCCCTTTGGCAGAGGCAAGGGCAACAGTTTGACTTGGTAGCTGATGGTGTAGGCCTCACTGTCTTATTTACCTAGTGCTACTATGACAAAAATATCACAGATAGGCAGCTTTAAAGAACAGAAATTTATGTCTCACAGCTCTGGAGGTTAGGAGTCCAAACTGAGGGCATCAGCTCCTGAGAAATGTTCTTTTTTGTCTCTTTCATCTTCTGGTAGCTGTCTGCAGTCCTTGGGGCTCCTGGGCTTATAGATGCATCTTCCCCTATGTATATCTCTCTCTGTGTCTGTTCTCCTTGTAAAACACCACTCAGAAAGGGTTAGATTTAGGACCCACCCTACTCAGTATGTCCTCATTAACATAAGAAAAAGGGAGGGGGTCATATTTACAGGTAACAGGGCTTAGGGCTTCCACATTTCTCTTTGGGGGACACAGTTCTCCCGTCTGTGTGCTCGTAGGCCATGAACATTGTGACGTCAGTTCTTCTGCTCTACGGAAGTGAGGAGGAGGCTTTTTGGCTGCTGGTGGCCCTCTGTGAGCGGATGCTGCCTGATTACTATAACACCAGGGTGGTAGGTGAGTGTCCTGGGGGCTGGCTGGGGTGAGGAGGCATGCCCCCTGTACCCCTTCCCAGTCCTGAGTTGAGGCTTCAGCTGCCTGGTGACTCTCTGGGCTGGTGGCCTCTCTGGGCCAGGCATCATGCTAGCAGTCTCTGTGTGAGCTCACCCAGGCCCCATCACCGTCTTGCGGGCCACATGTATTCACAGTTTCCATATACAGATCAGGAAACCGAGCCAATCACATGCTGAAAGTAGAGGGCCAGAGACAGCCCACTGCTGCCTGATGCCACAGCCCAGACCCTTACGAATGAGTGGAAGTGATAGAGGATAGTACGTATTTGGTGTTTTTTTAAATGTCTCTTTTGGGCCTAAAGCCCCATCAACCTAACTTTTTAGAAGCTTTTTTATTATAGAAAATTTTAAATCTACATACATAGAGAGTATAGTAAAACCCCGCCTTATACCTACTATCCAGCATTAATAATTATGAACTCATAGCCCATGAAATCTGAGCTATTCAGTAGAAATTGGCTTGCACCTTTATGCAGGGACATAAATAATTGAGTCTGTTCTTCTAGGATGTCCTTCCCCTACTGTCCTAGTTTCCTAGGGCTGCCGTAACAAAATACTACAAAGTGGATGGCTTTAAAGAAACAAGAATTTATTATCTCACAGTTCTGGTGGCTCAAAGTCCAAATTCGAGGCATCAGCAGGGCCATATACTCACTCTCTTTGAGCTGTAGGCTTTTTTTTTGCATTCCTTGGCTTGGAGATGATCTTCATGTGGCTATCTTCCCTGACTCTGTATCTCTGCTCCCCTTTTATAAAACACCACTCAGAAGGGATTAGGATCCACCCCTGGTGGTGTAGTGCCTACGGCATTTGACTGCTAACCAGAAGGCTGGTGGTTCAGTCCCCGCCAGCCACTCCTTGGAAGGCAGACTGGGCAATCGACTTCCATAGAGATGTCACCTCAGAAACCCAAGGAGGGGTCGCTATGAGTTGGAATCAACTTGATGGCAGTGAGTTTGGGTTTTTTTTGGTCTACTCCAGTATAACTTCATCTCATGTTAACTTAACTTATAACATTTTCAGAAAAAGACCTTTTTTTTTTTTTTCAAAATCAAGATCATGTTTACAGGTACAGAGGTTAAGATTGCAGCATATCTTTTTGAGGGGCCCAGTCTAATCCATAACCCTGCTGTTTGGGTTTTGGAGTTACCATTCTTGGAATCTTTTAGAGTCTCATCCTATTTCATGAGAGTTAGGGCAGGACACAGGAGCTCTGGTAGCATAGTGCCTAAGGCACTTGACTGCTAACCAGAAGGCTGGCGGTTCAAACCCACCAGCCACTCCTCGGAAGGAAGGTTGGGCAATCCTGCTTCCGTAGTGATACTGCCTCAGAAACCCAAGGAGGGGTCGCTATGAGTCGGGGCCAACTCGACAGCAAATAACAACAACAACAACAACAGGGCAAGACACACAAACACCATCAAGGCCATTGTTTCAGAGAGCATTTCCTCAAATGTAATAGTAGTTCTTTGCAGAAAATGGTATTGTGAAAAGAATACTTACAGGGTTTGTTGGTTTTTTTTATGCTCTTTCTCTCCCTCCCTGCCCTCTTTCTCCATTTACCATATGTGGAACTAGCCAGGGCAGGGGTGGGTGAGGCCAAACAGCTTGCTGTTCCTCAGGTCATGGGCTTCCACACATTCCTGCTCATGGCCTGGGATGTAGGAGCCCACTCAGACTCTCCATCCTCTCTGCAGGTGCCCTGGTGGACCAAGGCATCTTTGAGGAACTCACAAGAGACTTCCTGCCACAACTATCAGAGAAGATGCAGGACCTGGGGGTGATCTCCAGCATCTCACTCTCTTGGTTCCTGACCCTCTTCCTCAGCGTCATGCCCTTTGAGAGTGCTGTGGTCATTGTCGACTGCTTCTTCTACGAGGGCATCAAGGTTGTACTGCAAGTGGCTTTGGCCATCCTGGATGCCAACATGGAGCAGCTACTGGGGTGCAGTGATGAGGGCGAGGCCATGACCATCCTGGGCAGGTGACTCCCACTCTACCTTCCTCCTGTCCAGGGAGTTGCCACATGCTGTCCCGTGGCTGGCAGAGCCCACCCTCTGCCGTAATTGTGTCCCCCATGTGCCAGGCCACTCCCAGAACAGGCTCTCCTGAGAGCCATCACCCTAGAGAGACTGATAAATGCTGGGGAAAGTGGGAAGATCCTGCCTTGCCAAAGCACACCTCTCCCTTCCCCTGGGCCCTTCCCCCCCCCCATCCCTGGAGAAATCTCAGTCATCTGCATGCTCATTCAGTGGGAATCTGCAAACAAGGCCCCCGTGCCTATGAGTTGTCTAGACTGATAGCTACCTTTTGTCCTGTATCACTGCAGATACCTGGATAATGTGGTCAACAAGCAGAGTGTTTCTCCTCCTATCCCACATCTCCATGCCTTGTTGACCAGTGGTGATGACCCACCTGCAGAGGTGGACATCTTTGAGCTCCTGAAAGTGTCATATGAGGTCAGTACTCCAGGGCTGGTAGACCAGGGCACTCCTAGGCACATGCTCCACAAGGCAGTGAGTAGGCGGGTAGTGGCTTGGCACCATGGGCATCCCTTGTCTCACTGTATCCTCTCTGGCCTGTAGAAATTCAGCAGCCTGCGGGCCGACGACATTGAACAAATGAGATTTAAACAGAGGCTGAAGGTGATCCAGTCCTTAGAGGACACAGCCAAGCGGAGTGTGGTACGGATGAGGCTCCGGTCATTGGGCTGCAGGTGGGGGGTGAGGTGGTCCAGATGACACTCCGGTCCTTGGGCTGCAGGCAGGGGTCAGGGTTGGGTGGTAGCCCTGGGCAGAGGGCTGTTCCATGTCTCCAGACCCCTCTGCAGGAAGGGTGGGCTGCAGAGTTCCATGTAGGAGCCTGTTCCTAGTGTCCTGGGTCTGCATTTGAGGATGCAGTGTATGACTAGAATCCAGGAGGGTAGTCATGAATTTGGAGCAGCAGGAGAGGTCCCAGTCATTTTTCTGCTCATGGGTTGGCCTGTGAAAATGCCTCTGATGCCCCACTGCCTGCAGGCTGTGGCCTCCCACCCTGGCCTTTGTCCCTTCCCCTTGAGTCACTACTCTCTCCATGCCCTTTCTCCACCTTAAGCTTTCTCCTCATCTCTGTAAGAGATTAGGTCATCTCTAGGGATGCCCGCTGCCTGGCACCTGCCACCCTGTGCCACAGTCTCTTTGCTCACCACCCAAGCGAGGAACTTCTTTCTTCATATTCCCAGCCCTTCCTTTCAGGCCCTGTAGCTGTAAGGACATTTTGGTCACAAGCACCAGAAATTGACTCTGACTAAGTAAAATGGGAATTGTCTGGAAAGTTCCAGAACACCTTCTATAGACCCCATACAAGGATCTTTCCAGGGGCCCATGCAACAGGAGCTAAATAAGTACTCCTCACTCCACGTCCCTCTGCTAGGTGTCCAGGAGAGAGAGGCTGACCAACCACCCATGTGGCACAAACTACACTGAGGCTCCCCTGTGCCCAATCCAAGGAGCTTGGGAAGTTTGACCCAGCTAAATGGTTGACAAGAGAAGGGCATGGTGACCATGCCCTTGCTCCTGAATGGCAATCAGCCACTGGACCACCCTTACTTGTATGTCCAGCTGGAGACACTGAAAGGGTAGTTGGTGTCTCTGTCATTGTCCATAGGGTGATTGTCTCAAAGAATGTCTTGTTTTTAAACTGTAGCAGGAACTTGAGAATCCATCAGCGCATCCTGTTTCTTTTTCTTCCTAGGTCCGAGCTATACCTGGCGACATTGGTTTCTCAATTGAAGAGCTAGAGGATCTGTACATGGTGTTTAAGGTGACAGCCAGGAGCAAACACATGCCACACATGTACACACACCCTCTGGGCAGTGAGGATAGCACCCCACCCTGGTCCCCTAAATGTGTCCTCAGCATAGAAGTCTCCTGCCAGGAGAGAAACAAAACAAAACCAAACTCACTGCCATTGAGTTGATTCCGACTCATAGCGACACCCATTGGGTTTCTGAGGTAGTAAATCTTTACAGGAGTAAATTGTTCCATCTTCCTTCCACGGAGCAGCTGGTGGGTTTGAACCACCAACCTTCTGGTTAGCAGTCAAATGCCTTAGGCACTACACCACCAGAGCTCCTTGCCAGGAGAAAAGTAGATTCAAAAGCACATTCAGATGCTATGACCATGAACCTCACAAGGTAGAATTTGGGCATTCTTGGAGTTTAGTCAGGGCACTGTTTCAGGAATAGAAAATCAAATCAAGTCAGCTTACATGGAAGAGAGACGATCTGCTCACACAACTGTAAAGTCTAGGGTTGAACAGCTTTAGGCATGGCTGGATCCACTTGCGTGTTCCCCAGACTGCCCTTCCTGCAGTGGCAGGATGTTAGCAGCAGCACCAGATCATCTTATCCTCTCAGTTACCCCAGTGAAAAGAGAATTTTTCTTTCCAAGTGATTTTAACAAAAATTCAGCATCAGTTACTGGCCTGACACAGTTACGTGCCTTTCTCTAACACGTGTGCTCTGGCCATAGGGTGGCGTCTTCTACTAAGCAGACTCAGGTTGTGCATTCACCCCACCCGACACTGGCAGTGGGGCTGGTGTATGCCCCTTTCTACCCACAGTCTGAGAATGGGGCAGGAGAGTTCCCCAAGAAAATTGGAGGTGCTGTTAACAGAAGAAGGAGAAAGGGTGTGCTAAAGAGGGGGCAAAATCAGCAAACACAATACTTCTTTCCTCTCTCCCTGCCACTTGCCTTTTGTTTCTCCAGCTGCTTCTAGTTGAATCCATGAGGTGACTGCAGTGCGGTGGCCTTAGGTCAGAAGAGTCAAACCCCGTTTCTGCCATTTGCCTGCTGTAGCCCGCTGTGCTTGTGGCCATGGCCTGCTGTGGCCCACTGCATGGGCTGCCAAGTGTTCTGTCAGCTCCTGTAGCTAGTGGTACCTCCATGAGCGGTTCTGTGAGGGCGCAGAGAGTCTAATCCAGTGCTCACTGCCCCTGGGGCTCTGCCCACTGGATGGAGGAGGGTGTGTCTAGCTGTCCTAACAGCCTGGGCAAGGGACCAGGCTGCTCACTGAACTGTGTCTCCTACAGGCCAAGCACCTGACCAGTCAATACTGGGGGAAAAACCGCACCACTGCCATCCGTAGGGATCCTAGTCTACCCTACCTGGAGCAGTACCGGATTGATGCCAGCCAGTTTCAGGAGCTCTTTGCCAGCCTAACTCCCTGGGCCTGTGGCTCTCACACACCTGTGCTGGCAGGACGCATGTTCCGGCTCCTGGATGAGAACAAGGACTCACTCATCAACTTCAAGGAGTTCGTGACAGGCATGAGTGAGTGTGAGGAAGCTCTCTAGTGCCTGCCTTAGCCTGTCCACCCCATTGCAACAAGAAGAGGGCAGTTTTGACCCCTCCTCTCTTGACCACTGGAGACAAAAGGACATCCAGTGGGGCCCCTCCCCTTACTGCCATTCCCTAACTCAGCCCAGCCCAGGTCTGCAGGTCCAGAGGAGGCCTGAGCCTTCTGGCAGGGTATGTGGTGAAGCAGGAGAGAGGGCCCCAGACTGGGAGGTGGCTCCCCACCAGAAGGGAGGTGCTCTGAGCATAGCCAGCAACAGGGCCTTGGAGCCTTTACTGGTGGACCCTCCTCTCTGGGTTTTCTCCACAGGTGGGATGTACCATGGGGACCTGACAGAGAAGCTCAAAGTGCTGTATAAGCTGCACCTTCCCCCAGGTAGGAGCCTCCCCACCCACTCCCCATTGTGGGCATCTCACTTATCCAGAGTTCGGAATGCTAGTGTTACAAGGTTGCCTATGCCTTTGTGAGACCAGTGGGCCAGAGGCAGCATGGTGGGCTCACAGGGCATGATAGAGGTCTCTGGTGCCAATATCGGGCTGTGGAGGAGGAGAAGAGAAGGAAGAACTCCTAGAACAGGGCCATGGTCTGGGGAGGGATGTAGAAGGTAGTGCCCTCAGTACCAGGAATCACTGGGTAACATGAGGGATAAGGGTTCCAGACAGAGTATTGGGCAGCTCAGTTGAAAAACCGTGAGGGACTTGCATAGGTGGAAATTTACATTTGGAACTGGAATCCTCGGGTTTGTCTTAAATTTCTTAAAGATTCCTGTGTATTCTCAGAAATTTAGCTTATGGGCATCACCCAGGGCCATGGGGCCACCCAGGGGATTCCATTGGGTGGGCACGAGGAGGCCTGCTTCTCTCTGGCTCCTCTAAGCAGGAACCTGGCCCTACTTAGGACATTAAGAGATTGGCCCTGGGGGCACAGATCAGCCACCATGGTAAGGTCCAAGCCAGGGCAAGGGGAGGACTCAAAGAAAGGCAGAGCCCCACACTTACCAGGTTCCTGCTGTGTGCTAAGGACTCATATTGGCTCAGCAAGGGCAGGAGGTGCTCAAGAATTCTCCAAGGAGAAGGTTATTCCATTTCCACGGGAGGAAACTGGGATGCAGCATAGGAAGATGACTGCCTGGCACCCAGCCTCAGTGAGGGCCCCCTAGGGTCTCCACCAGCCCCACAACCCACCAAGCTCAGTGTGTTCTTGCACAGTGATCTCTGGGTTCTTCAGGATCAACTAGAGGAAAAGTCCGAGCACCAGTGCCTGGCCTGCACCCCAGAGATTCTGACCTGATCTGAGATGGGCCTAGATGGGTAGTTTTCGAACACTCCCTATTTTAGTGTCCTGGAGCTGCTGTAACAAAACACCACAAAGTCTGATTTTGGAGCTTCAGCAGGGCCATGCTGTCTCTGAAGGTTCTTGGGGAAGAGCCTTCCTTGTCTTTTCAGTTTCTGGCAGCCTTGGACATTTATTGGTGTTTCCTGGGTTGGAGATTCATCTTCACATGGTGTCCTCCCCCTGTGTGAACATGTCTCCATGTCTGTTCTCCACTTGTATGTGTTGTTCTTGTGTGCTTTTCAGTCAATTCCAACTCATGGTGATGTTATAGTACAGAGTAGAACTGCCTCATAGGGTTTCCAAGGCTGCAGTCTTTATGGGAGGAGCTCTGATAGTGCAATGGTTAAGGCATTCAGCTGCTAACTAAAAGGTTGGTAGTTTGAACCCACCAGCTGCTCTGTGGAAACATGAATCAGTCACTATGAATCAGAATGGACTTGATGGCAGTGAGTAATCTTTATGGGAGCAGATTGCCACATCTTTCTCACAGAGCCACTGGGTAGATTCAAACCGTCGATCTTTTAGTTAGCAACCAAATGCTTAACCACTGCACCACCAGAGCGCCTCTCCTTTTATGTAAGGCTCTAGTTATGTAAGATTGGGACCCACCTTACTCCAGTATGACCTGGTTAACTTGACTGATACCATCTGCAAAGAAAAACCCTATTTCTCCAAACAAGGTCACATTGACAGATACAGGGGCTAGGACGTCAACATAACCCTTAACAGTCCCCAGGTGATTGTTGTATGCAGTGGAGTGGGAAAACCCTGCTCTTGAGCTGTGTTCTCACTGACAGCTGGTTTTTCTCCTTTAATAAAGTTAAGAGCCATGGCATGTGGGACCTCTAGGAGAGGGTGAAAGCTTGGGCTCCACTGCCTCTGGAGTCTGACTCTGCCAAGGGAGAAGGCCCCAGCTGGACAGACCCCATCTTGGCTGGAGCCTATGGATAAGGGCACACAGGGCTGCTTCTGCCACCCCAGCCACCTGTGCCTGCCCTGCCTCACCCTTCAGCGCTCAGGGATGTTGGCCCAGGTGACTGTGGCTGGCTCACTAACATGCACATGCATTCTCTCTCATGAGGCAGGCATGATAAAACTTCTCCCACAGTCTCCCTTAGTTCCAGGGGTGCAGAAGGCCCGCTCCAGAACTCTGTGTGTTGGCACCCCTGTGTACTGCCCTAACCACTACCAGCGAATCCATGGGGGAGGCCAGCCAGTATTTACCAACATGTGTATCAGGATGTGTAATATGACGAGAGCACACTGCATAGCTGAGGTCTGCAGGTGTGTCTGTAGGAGCAGAAAGTGTACAAGAGGATGTAGCAAACCAGTTCTCCATCGGGCAGGAGAGACCACCTTCACTGCCCACCCTTCGCAACTGCTTCAGGCACAATCTAAAAATGAAAAAGTAATACAAAACAAATCAGTCCTTGCTGCAAGCACATTGCCACATGTTGTGATAAGTGGGTCCTAAGCCATGGGGCCAACTATGGGGATAGATCTATGAAGCCTTGCACTTGCTTAGAGTTGATGGATCCTTTGTTCTCTCACCCTCACTTCTCCTTGTCTGAGCATAGCCTTGAGCCCAGAGGAGACTGAGTCAGCCCTGGAGGCCGCCCGCTATTTCACAGAGGACAGCTCCTCAGAAGGTGAGCCAGTTCTCCCACCCTACACCATGGGCTGCCCCATTCCTCTCTGGCCCACAAAGGTGAACCCTGCCCAACGAGGGCCTGCTGGCATGGGCCCTGCCCTGAAAGCAAGGGGAAGCAGTGTCTCTCCCCGAGGACTCTTCTCTAGGGTTCTCCCACTCCCCCTGAGGCAGCCTCTCCTTAGCCACCTCCACTCCCTGAGGCCTCTCTCCTGGGGTACCTCCACTCTCCCTGAGACAGCCTATCTCTTGGGGTACCCTACTCCTTGAGGTGGCCTCTCCTGGGAACACCCATAGTCTCCCTAAAGCCTTTCTCCTGGGGCGCCCCCACTCTCTAAGGTGGCCAGCCCCTCCGTGTTCTCACTCCTATTTCTCTGTGTCTCTGCCTCCCTGGACCTTGGCCTACCCTCCCCATGCCCTCCTCTCCTCTGCTGTCCCATCCAGCTTCTCCTCTGGCCTCAGATCTGGATCTTTTCCTGCCCTTGGAGGTACAAGGTCAGTCCTAGGGGCGGCCAGGGTGCTCCCTGGTGCTGGGCTTCCCCAGAGCCTCGGGTTAGCCTCCTGCCACCCCCTATACAGTCAGAAAGCCCTCCAGAACTTCACCATGACAAGGACCAGGAACCAGGCCACCCCTCTGTCCTCAGTGTCTGGTGGGCCAGTTGGTGAACAAGGACAGCATGATGAGGTGTGGCTCAGATGCCTGAGTGCCAGCTCTCAGCCATGTGTACAACTTATTCTAATGCCATGTTCCTAGGAACAAAATTCAAAATGCTGTGATTACAGCAATGTGAAATAGACGGAGCCAGACATGTGGATACTAGAGGGAGATGGTTGTAGATGCTTGCCTCAGAAAACTTTTTAATGTTCCACATAATGTTTTTGTTAAGGAAAAATACACACCTTGAATGCCTTTTAAGACAAAATCCTGTGCTACACTTAAACCCAGTTGGAAGCATTTGATCTGGAAAGAGGGGGCATTCTAGTCCCTGGGGTTTTGCCAATCCAGCTGGTATGCGTAAAGCCCCTATAAAATGGGTAACTGTGCCCCATAATTTCACAAGGAACTGCCCCAATAAGAAAAAGAAAAATAACATGTGTTAAGATAACCATGGCAGACCTGTAGATGGCTTACTTTGAATATTAAGTTTGAAGACTTTGATTTCAAGTATACAAAACCAAAGAAGCAGGTGCACCTCTCCTGCTATGCTTAGAACCTGGGCAAGTTGGGAATGCCTAACTCTTGTCCCACATGCTCCTGGGAGAGGCCAGGGACAGTGGCACAGAGCCCTGTCTTCAGAAGCTGAAGCCATATCCCCCATGGCCCATAGCTGGCATAGCAATCACATGTCAAATTGATAATCAGGAGTTCTCTTGAGTTTTTCCCTTTTTTTTAGCAGAAAATACAGAAATCATTAGTTCTTAGACTTTTTGTCCATAATAAATATCACCATTCATTAGAAAAACAGTATGGTTGGCATTTCAAATACCAGCATGGTCGACACTGGTGGGCAGGTTTTAGTGCAGCTTCCAGACTGAGCCAGAGTAGGAGGAAATTAAAAATGTTGTGGTAAGACTTCTTTTCCTTTGAAAAAGAGAACGTGAAAGTTTAGTGGCTTCTTTTCATGTAATCAGATGAAGAAATTGGTAGATTCCAGATTTCATGGAGGCTGGATGAACCCCAGAAAATATTACCCTTAGATAATATTTGAACCTTAAATCAAAAGTATCCCCTGAAATCTTAAAACCAAGCAGTAGTCTAGCTTACCTAGTAAAATATGTCTGCCTTGAACATTATGTTCTTTTAAGAACTATAGGGGATCACATTGACAACAGGAACTCAAAAATTGGATAGGAACCTTAGGAAGCAGTGAGTTTATGTTAATGGGGGAGGAACAACTCAGAAAAGAGGGTGAGAATGGTTGCAAAACTCAAAGAATGTAATCAGTGGCACTGAATTGTACATGTAGAAGCTGCTGAATTGGTATATGTTTTGTATATATTCTCAACAACAACAATAAAATTAGAAAAGAAATGGCCAGGCCTTTGTTGCTGGTGTTGATGGGGCAGGTGCCACACAGGGCCCATACTCTACAGAAGAACCAAAGACCAGACTTCTCAAAGAATCATGACATAAGAAGAATGTTCTCCATGTTCTTTTTATTTTTCCGGTGATCCAGAAGTACTTCCACAGGAAGAACAAGAGGGAATTGGCAACGAGGATGTCCGAGAAAAAAGAGGAGGTATAGCCTGTGCTCCAGCTGGTGCTGTTAGGGAGCCTCTCCCTCCCCTGGGGGAGATGGCACACAGCCCTGGCACTGCACCTCCTGTGGAATGGGTCTGATGCTGTGCTCCCTGTGGAGTAGGGCGTGACTGGCACAGCTCAGCAGCTGCCCACACAGGCTCAGTTCTCTGTCAGCCCCGGGCTGTCACTGTGGCGCCTGGGACACTCCCACCATCTCCTGTTTTCTGCCAGCTCCCTCTAGGTTGGCCAGTATCGTCCCTCCTATGCTGTGCCCCTGCCAGCCTTCTGCATGGTTCTGTCACTATCTTTGGGGAGGCAAGTCTGAACCATCTTCATCAGCGTAGGTCAGACCAACTTTGGTGAAACTCAGAGGAGCCCCATGGGTGTTCTATTTTTTTCCTATCATCATCTCTCCAAATGCAGGGGTGTTTCATAGCAGGGCCTAGGTTACTCCATCCCTAAGAATAACCAAGGCTGCTTTCCTGCTACCAGCCCCCAAACCTCTTTATCCCCTTTTACAGATGGAAATGAATATCTTTCTTTTTTTTCCTCACCACACAGAGGAGAAGGGAACCAGTCCTCAAGACTGTCGGCACTACCTCCGAATGTGGGCCAAGGAGAAGGAGGCTCAGAAGGAGACCATCAAGGATCTTCCCAAGATGAACCAGGTAGGCTCAGTCAGAGTACACAACGGACATTTCTAGAGAGTTCCAACCAAAATAGACCTCACACCTTCACCTCACCCCGTATGCTCCAGACAACCTCTAGTAAGGTAGGACCTGTTCCCAAACTCCAGATACCTCAGTGTGGGATGGTGGTCAAGCAGTGATTTGAGAAAGACAATGGCTAAGGCTTCGAGGTGCAGTACAGGTGATGTTTCCATGGTTACAGTATGCTCAGATTTAATCCTTATCTATAAACTAACATTAGAAAAGGTTAGTTTATAAGACTTCCCAGGCCCTCCCCCACACTTCTGCACACAGGGCCCCCCACCCTCTCCATGACCAGGGAGGGCTACCTATTTGCTGGTCCTAGACTGGGGGCTCAGTGTCTACCTAGGGCATCACCACCAGGAATTCGCAGACCTTGGATTCATACCCCAGACATCTAACCAGGCCTGGGGCCAGGCCTAACCCCAGTTGTCCCCAAGGAGGGCCATACAGCTTGACCATGCCCACATCTGCAGGCCTGAAGGACAGGTACCCTGTGAAGGGAAGCTCCATACCAAGTGTGAAGTTGAGGTGCCAACCCAGACCACTCCATCCCACTTTCCCACACTGACCCAGGTTGTACTTATAGCTCCATAGAGAGCTTCCTTGAAAGACAAAGCTGAAGTTGCTTCTGCCTAAAAATGTAAAAAGCCTGAGGTGATTCTGAAACACAGAGTTGTTCCTCCCCCATTAACAAACTCACTGCCTCCTAAGGTTCCTATCCAATCTTTTGAGTTCCTGTTGTCAATTTGATTCCCTATAGTTCTTAACATAATGCTCAAGGCAGACATATTTTACTAGGTAAGCTGGACTACTGCTTGGTATTAATATTTCAGGGGATATTTTTGATTTAAGGTTTAAATATTATCTCAGGGTAATAGTCTCAGGGTTTCATCCAGCCTCCATGAAGTCTGGAATCTACCAATTTCTTCATCTGATTACATGAAAATAACTTGACCAGGGTCATGCAGCCCTAAAAAGGACTTTCTTAAAACAGAAAACAAGTTTTGGTGAGGATGTAGAGAAACTGAAACCTTCATTCATTGTTGATGGGGTTGTAAAATGGCACAGCTGCTGTGTGGAAGTTCCTCAAAAAGTTATCATAGACTTACTGTATTACCCAGAAGTTACACTCCTAGGTATATATACCCAAGAGATGTGAAAGCAGAAATGCAAACAGATACTTGTACACCACTGTTCACTGAAGCACTATTCAAAATCGCCAAAAGGTAGAAACAACCTAAGGATCTATTAACAGATGAATGGATAAAGAATATATACGTATATACAATGGATTATTATTCAGCCATAAAGAAAAATGAAGCTCTGATAAATGGTATGACATGGATGAGCCTGAATCAAATAAGTCAAACATAAAAAGACAAATATTGTAGGATCCCACTTATATAAAGTATGTAGAACAAGCAGTATATAGAGACCAGGATGGGTTGAAGGAAGAAATGGCAAGTTATTATAAAAGGGGCACTGAGTTTCTACTAAGGGTGATAGAAAAATTTGGAAGTGGATAGGGGTGATGGTTGTATAACATGGTGAATGTAGTTAATGTCACTGAGTTGTACATGTATAATGGCTGAAATGGCAAATATTTTGTTATATATATTTTACCACAATAAAAACAAAATGAAGGACTTTCTTTTCCAGCTGCTTTTCTTTCTGCACGCAAGGATGCGGTCTGACTGGGGCATCTCCCTCTTTCTCTGTCCATTCAATTAAGAGAAAGATCTATTTCTATTGTGACTTTCTGAACCCAGGTACCACAAAGCTGTGTGACATTGGTCAAGTTATTTTCCCACTCTGAGCCTCAGTTTCCTAACCTGGGAATGGGAATGATAAGACACATGTTTGTAAAGATGAGTAACAAGACAATATTAGTCAGAATAACAACCTCATCAGTCTGGCTATGTAGCCTGCCCCATTGTTTACCATTTCTTTGTTCTCTTTCTGTTTTTCTCCTAAAAAGGAGCAGTTTATTGAGCTGTGCAAAACACTTTACAACATGTTCAGTGAAGATCCCATGGAACAAGACTTGTACCATGCCATCGCCACTGTGGCCAGCCTCCTCCTCCGCATTGGTGAGGTCGGTAAGAAGTTTTCAGTCCGAACGGGCAGGAAGCCCAGAGACAGTGCCTGCGGTGGGGACCACAATGGAGCCCCTGCAGAGGAGGAATCCCAAGGGCCTGAGCTCCATCAGGATCCAGCTCAGGAGCCTCAGCTGCCAGCTGCAGGGGACCCCCAGGCCAAAGCTGGAGGAGACACCCACCTTGGGAAGGTGCCACAGGAGAGTCAGGTGGTGGGCGAAGGGGGCAGTGGTGAGGGGCAGGGCTCGCCCTCCCAGCTTCTGTCTGATGATGAAACCAAAGATGACATGTCCATGTCCTCCTACTCGGTGGTCAGTACGGGCTCGCTACAGTGTGAAGACCTCATGGATGACACAGTGCTGGTGGGCGGAGAGGTCAGCAGCCACATGGCCTCTGCCCGCTGTGAGGGCACCGTTGATGCTGACTGGTGCATCTCCTTTGAGCAGATCCTGGCCTCCATCCTGACAGAGTCTGTGCTGGTGAACTTCTTTGAGAAGAAGGTAGACATTGGGCTCAAGATCAAGGACCAAAAGAAGGTGGAAAGGCAGTTTAGCACATCCAGTGACCATGAACCATCTGGAGTTTCCGGCTGACCTCTGTGTCAGGGTAGCTTGGACCATGCTACAGAAATGGTAGCTGGCCTCCCTTGTTTCCTGCTTCCTTCCCTGTCCTTCCCTCTTTCTGGTCTCTCCTTAGAGATGCACCCCTCCAGGTCTCCCCAAAAGCAACAAGAGTTGTAAATGGAAAGAAGGCCGATGCAGACCCAGCTACCTTAGACCCCAGGCCTGGGTCTCCAGGGTCCCTAGAGGCAGGCAGCTGCCTTTGAGGCATAGGAAAGATTACCCCATCTGCCTCTGTGCACAGCAGGAACCCACCCAAGCCTGGTCCACCCTCTACCCTGTAACCCTCTGCAACTGAGTGCAGGCATGCTGTATCCAGACCACACTGTCTCCTCCCGTCACAGGACACTCTCCTGCAGCTGTGCAGTCCAGGGGGTCCTTTCCTGCCATTTGGCACCAGGTAGGGAGGTCATTTGCTTGTTGGGCACCAAATGGTAAAACCCTTGAGATGCTCTCCAGGAGCCCCTGAGCTTGTGCCCCTGTCAGGGGCCGAGAGAGGACTGAGAAACACGATGCAGAGAACAGTAGGAGTGTGGGTACAGCACACAGGTGTTACTTTAAATGCTCTTTCAGTGCATCATCCTCACCGTTAACTTCAAAAGCACATCCCTCAGGTCCAGATATATTTCCTTGTATTCATTTCACTTGGTTAAAAATCACACTGTGCTCAATGCCTTAATAAATCCCTAAAAGAAATTAAAACTACACTGTGTACAGTGCCTAAATAAATCCCCTCTGCACTGCATAGGCCACCTGGCTTCTCCCTGGGAGAACACTTACTCCCCTGCCCCAGAGAATGGGGCACAGGAAGGGGCTGATTCAGGCTGGGCAAGACCTGTGCTGACCTGTGACAGGGGAACCTTCCTAAAGGTTCCTCAACAAGTCTAAGTGCAGGAGGATGCCAGTCCACCTGGGCTGCAGAAGCTGACTGTGGGGACACAGGTGACCAGTGGAGACCTCCCAGGCTGCATCAGAGAGGATAGAGCCCCTCCCTTGCAGCAGGACATGGA
>NW_006921980.1:1532519-1537720 GCF_000298275.1 Orycteropus afer afer | reverse complement strand
GAACGTGGCAGGAGTGGAGGAAGTCACATTAACAACCTGTGATACACAGATGACACAACTTTGCTTGCTGAAAGTGAATATAACTTGAAGTATTTACTGGTAAAGATTAAAGACTACAGCCTATTAGTATGAAATACACCTCAAATAAAGTTTAAAAAAAAACAAAACCTCACAACTGGACCAATAAATAAACAACATCATGATAAACCAAGAAAAGACTGAAGTGGTCAGGGATTTCATTTTACTTGGATCCATAATTAAGACCCATGAAAGCGACAGTCAAGAAATCAAAAATAAATTGTCTTGGGCAAATCTAGTGCAAAGGACCTATTTAATGTTAAAAAGCAAGTATGTCATTTTGAGGACTAAGGTTTGCCTGACCCAAGCCATAGTATGGTTTCTCATATGCATACAAAAGTTGGACAATGAATAATTAAGACCAAAGCCCAGAAGAAGCCAGGGATCATATCCCCAATCCAGGTAAGGGGAGGGAGGGAGAGAACCCACCCAGGCAGGAAGCCTCCTAAAGGACTGACAGCTGGAACAGGTAGGGAAAGGCCAGGAAGTAGGCGGAGAGGTTTGGAACAGCTAAGGGAGACAAACTTGGCTATCAGTTTGTCCTGAGTGATAGAAATAACATTGGAGATTGCATGATTAGAATTTTGCAAGACCAACGACTTACTCATTGCAAATACCTTTTTTCAACAACACAAACAGCGGCTATATACGTGGCCTTCACCCAATGGAATCAGATTGACTACCTCTGATTGACTTCATCTGTGATGAAGAAGTTCAATATGTTCAGCCAAAATAAGACCAGAAGCTGATTGTGGAACAGACCATCAATTGCTCATATGCAAGTTCAACTTGAAGACAATTAAAACAAGTCCACAAGGGCTGAAATAAGACCTTGATTGTATCCCTCCTGAATTTAGAGACCACCTAAAGAATAGATTTGATGCATTGAACACTAATGACTGAAAACCAGAATTGTGAGATAACATTAAGAACATCATCATCCATGAAGAAAGCAAAAGGTCATTAAAAAGACAGGAAAGGAAAAGACCAAAATACACATCAGAAGAGACTCTGAAACTTGCCCTTGAACAGAGAGTAACTAAAGCAAATGAAGAATTGACAAGATAAAAGAGCTGAACAAACGATTTCAGAGAGCAGTTCAAGAAGACAAAGCCAATTATAATGAAATGTGCAAAGACATGGAGTTAGAAAACCAAAATGGAAGAACACTCTTGGCATTTCTCAAGCTGAACAAACTAAAGAAATAATTTAAGCCTCAAGTTGCACTATTGAAAGATTCTATGGGCAAAATATTGAATGATGCAGGAAACATCAAGATAAGATGGAAGGAACACACAGAGTCACTGTACCAAAAAAAGAGTTGGTCAATGTTCATCCATTTCAGGAGGTGCCAATGGTATTGAAGGAAGAAGTTGAGGCTGCACTGAAGGAAGTGGAGAAAAACAAGGCTGCAAGAATTGACGGGATACCCATTGAGATGTTTCAACAAACTGAAGCCATGCTGAAGGCCCTCACTCGGCTATGCCAGGAGCTTTGGAAGACAGCTACCTGGCCAACTGACTGAAAGAGATCCATATTTCTACCCATTCCAAAGAAAGGTGATCCAACAGAATGTGGAAATTATCAAACAATCTCATTAATATCACACGCAAGTAAAATCTTACTGAAAATAATTGAAAAATGGTTGCAGCAGTATATTGACAGAGAACTTCCAGAAATGCAGGCTGGATTCAGAAGAGGACATGGAACAAGGGATATCATTGCTGATGTCAGATGGATCTTGGCTCAAAGCAAAGAATACCAGAAAGATGTTTACTTAAGTTTTATTGACTATGCAAAAGCATTTGATTATGTGTATCATAACAAATTGTGAATAACATCGAGAAGACTGGGAATTCCAGAACACTTAATTGTACTTGTGAAGAACCAGTACATAGACCAGGAGGCTGCCCTTGCAACAGAACAAGGGGACACTGCATGGTTTAAAATCGAGAAGGGAGTGTCTCAGGGTTGTATCCTTTCACCATACTTACTCAATTTCTACCCTGAGCAGATAATCCGAGAAGCTGGGCTATATGAAGAAGAACGTGGCATCAGGATTGGAGGAAGATTCATTAACAACCTGCAATACACTGACGACACAACTTTGCTTGCAGAGAATGAAAATGACTTGAAACACCTACTGATGAAGATTAAGAATACAGTATGCAGTATGGATTGTTGTTGTTGTTTGCCATGGAGTTGGACCCAACGCATAGCGACCCCTCCTTGGGTTTCCGAGGCAATATCACTATGGAAGTAGATTGCCCAACCTTCCTTCCAAGGAGTGGCTGGTGGGTTTGAACAGCCAGCCTCCACAGTATGAATTACACCTCAATATAAAGAAAACAAAAAATCCTCACAACTGGACCAATAAGCAGCATCATGATAAATGGAGAAAAGATTGAAGTTGTCAAAAACTTCATATTACTTGGTTCTACAATCAAGGCCAATGGAAGCAGCGGTCAAGATATCAGACTATATATAGCACTGGGCAAATTGGCCACAAAAGACTTTTGAAGTGCTGAAAGAGCAAAAATGTTTCCTTGAGGACTAAGGTGCTAGGGTCCCGGCCCTGGGCAGTTGAGATAATAAGAGCGATATTCCTCCTTCCTCCACCTTACAGAGTGGGGAGGCAGGAAGAATTGACTGTTCCTTTCCAGGTTCCTCCCTCTCCGGAAGCATAGGACTGATGAGCTCAAGAGTTTCCTCAAATGGTCGGATCTCCGAGTTCTGACTCAAACCTAATTTACCACCTTTGCCCAGGTGTCCTGCCAATTCCAATGCCAGGTCCCAGGGCGTGGCCAGGACGGAGGCCTTCCTTCTTCCTGAGGGACTGAAAAGAGAAGCGGAGGGAACAATGGTCCAACCCAAGAGTAAACGTCTGCTTAGAAAGAAACGGGTAATGTCCCATGTTCACACACAGCGAGTGTGACAACAAACCCTGGCCGACCTGAACCCACGACCACACCCAATTTAGCACGTGTGCAGAGGGACTGAACTTTCCCGCTGTGGAAAGCGCCCAGCGGACCACTGAGGGGGTCTGAGAGCGAGAAAGGCCCGGCGCTGAGTAGGAGGGGCGGGGCGGGCCGGAGCCGAGAGCGCGGAGGGGCGGGGCCTTGGCATTGGCGGGCTCGGAAGACGCGATGGCGCCGCCTCAGCCGGTGCGGGTCCTACGTTGCTGCAGCTGCCGTCTCTTCCAGGCGCACCAGGTGGGTCGAGTCCAGGTCTCATCGTCTTCGGGCGCGAGGACGACGGACAGGACTTGCGGGACCACAGACGCCGAGGCCTCCTCCCGGCTCAGGCCTGCTCGCAGTGCTGTTGCGGGGTACCCGTGGAGTCCAGGGAAGTGACAGTGATTGCGCTGAGGACTAGGCTTTATTGGTGCCCTTTCCGCCTCAAGGTTGTTTGGTTTTTTCTTTTTTCTTCTTCTTGCTGGGTTGTTTTACGATATGTGGAAGTAATGGTTTCTGAGGAGGCACCTTTGTGAGTTTTAGCAGGTAGTTGAGGAAACCAGGTGGAGGACAGCCTCCTTTATCCAGAGCATAGTCCCCAGAGTAGTACCTCAATTTAAATACAAGGGAGATGACAGTTTTAAAAAATAAAACCAGAGAAAGACCAGTGGGAGTGCTATTGAAACCTAAGTGGTCATCGCCTCGGCGCCCTCTGGTGGGACTCTTTGGCTCTGCGTTGTCTATCCGCATGAGAGAGACGCCTTGCCTGCGTGGCAGAGCAGAAAAAATTGGAGGCCCTGAGTATTTTAGACAGGATAATGCACCACCACCACCAGTTGCATCCAATAGATTCAGACTCATGATGACTTAATGTGTGTCAGGGTAGAACTGTGCTCCATAGGGTTTTCAATGACTGATTTTTGGACATAGGTAGCCAGGCCTTTCTTCTGAGGTACTCTGAATAGACTTGAATCACCAGTCTTTGGATTAGCAGCCAAGTGTGTGAAAAAGAGCTTCATGGCAAACAAAGGCTCTTGATATGACTGAAACTTCTGGGTAAGGTCTAGGCCAAATCCCTCCTTGTCCTGAGTATCTCTATTTTGTATGTTTCTGTCGGACAGTGCAAACTGTCACTTTGAAGGCAGACTGAATGTGGGTCTCTGCCCTGTGCGCGATCAGGCCAAACTAGTTTACACACCAGTGATTAAAAGGAGAGAAAATTATTTATTGCAAAGCAACAATGGAAGGAGACAGGGGTCAGTACCCAAACCTGACTTCCTGAGTGGAGATTGGGAGACAGTTTTTGTTAAGTTCCAGAGAGGTACTTATACATATTCATCAAAATTTCAGGAATTTGGACATGAATTAACTGGAGATTAGCCGAGGCTTCCTTTGCTTTGGTTTAAAGGGACAGTCAGTTTTTAATGCAGTGCGCTTGCACACCAGATGAGTCATACCACCTTCCTGTCATCAGCTGTTCCAGACTTGGGCAGAGGGGAGGATGTCAGTTCCTAGCAACTTTGTTCCCCTTTGCCTCAGTGCCCATGTCCATGTGCCAAAATTGATTTCAAGTTGGTATTGGTTGTTTTCTGAAAAAAAAAAAAACATTTTAAGGAAAGTCATTAACATACCAATACACCTGTTTCCAACTAGGGTTGGGGATAACAGTGAAGAGGATGTAGATTAGGCTTCAGTTCAACTCACCTCTTTATTTATTTTTTTTTAATTGAGTGTGTGTGTGTGTGTGTTTTTATTATTATTGTGATTTGGGTGAAGATTTACAGAGCAAATTCACTTTCCGTGTAGCAGTTTACATATACTTTGTCCTCATGACATTGACCACAGTTTACCACAATGCAACAGCTCCCCTCCCACTTCCTCCCCATAGTTACCTCTTCCCAGTGTCTATCCCTCCATGGACTCCTGCCCCCTAAGCTGTCTCCCTGGGCATAGGCAGCCATTCTTTCTCAATGATTGTTCTCTCCAAGGAGTGTATCTACCTCAGGTAAGTGTTCAGCTCATATGCCTGTCTTCTGTTTGGCTGGAAACCACAGGTATGGGTTCAATTCCAGACCTGAAGGGCAGTTAGGGGCCATAGTCTCAGTGGTTCCACCAGGCTCTATCAGACCAGCAAACCTGGTCCCCTCCCCCTTTTTTTTTCTCCAAATG
>NW_006921980.1:1528163-1532013 GCF_000298275.1 Orycteropus afer afer | reverse complement strand
GGTGGTTCAAACCCACCAGCCACTCCTCGGAAGGAAGGTTGGGCAATCTACTTCCATAGTGATACCGCCTCGGAAACCCAAAGAGGGGTCACTATAAGTCAGGTCCAACTCGATGGCACACAACACCACCACAACAAAGTTCACTTGTTTTTAATTTAGAACTTGATTTTTGGTAAATTTACAGAGTTGTGCATCCATCACTGCAATTCAGTTTTAGAACATTTCTATCAGCCCAAAGAGCAGTGATGGTTCAGTGGTTAAGAGTTCAGCTGCTAACCAGTCAGTGATTTGAACCTACCACCCACTCTGCAGGAAAAAATGTGACAGTCTGTTTGCAGTCTTAGAAATCCTATGGGGCAGTTATGATGTGTCCTACAGGGTTGCTATGAGTCTAAATTGACAGCAATGGGTTTGGTTTTGTGGGTTTTTTTTTTTTTAAATCATAACAGAAAGACTAGTACTGCCCATTTGCAGCCAATCCCTGTCACTATCCCCTGCCCAGGCAACAGCTAATCTACTTCCTGATTATCTAGACCTTAGAGCTGGTTTTCAAAGTAACAAATTCTCTACATGATTTTACTTTGTTCACAACTGTTATGTCATATCCTCAATAAATGCAGCCAAACAAGGTCAAGGAAACTGAACTAACAACTGTTTTCATTCTTAAAAATATATATAAATTGGTATTTGTACAAATTGACCACATGCACTGTGGTAAATTAATTTCAATAAATTTCAAAAAGGTTATGTTCTTAGGCCATATGCAATTAAGATACATGTAAGAACCCTAAACATGTGGCAGTTTAAAATCTTAAATAGATTGTTATCAATTAAAAAGATTTTAAATAACTTGGAGTTTGGATTCATGCTTTAAATACCATGCAGAAGTGTAAACTATAAATACACCAAAGAAATTAAACAGAAGAATATAAAAGAGGAACCTAGCCTTTTCAAAACATCATAAAAGAATAACAAAAAATGTACAGTAGTACTTTCATCTATTAATCATTCAATCTGGGATATTAAAAATATTTAACAACAAGAACACTAAAATAATATATGGATAATACAAATAAACATTTCAAATATATTCTTTTTATTCTGTAAGTATGAATAATTAATATACTTTAAAACTACCAAGTGACATAAATTGTACTAAATCAGTCATCAAATTATTCTTAAAATTTCCAAGAAAAAAAAAGCCTGTATATGAATTAAAAAGGATTGCATGCTCCAGAAAGGTGGAATAAGTAGAAAAACAATTTTTCCCATTACTTAATACTCAATATTTTGATGTGTTATCTATTAACATCCTTTGCAGATGCCTTCTGCTCTCAGCCACTATAACTCAAATGTGAAAATAAATGAAGACCATTTGTGTTATACTGGGTTCTCTAGACAAACAAAAAACAGCAAAGCTTATATATATATAGAGAGAGAGAGAGAAATTAATCTTAGGAAAATAGCTCACAAACGTATAGAAGCCGGCAAATCCAAAGTCCCTGGATCAGACGTCAAACTGGAGGCTTTTCCTGGCTCCGGCAACCACAGGAGCCAAGAAGCTCAAGGCTGGCAGACAGTGGCTGTTGACTCCAACGAATGACGAATCCAAGATCTCCAGGCTGAATGGTGGACTGTTCACTCACCGACAGTTGTAGGCAGCACAGCAGAATCCCAATCCACAGAAGAATGTCTCTCTTCCCAGGATGTCCCTGGATATGCTGGAAGCAGGCCACACCCCTAGGGAAACTCCCCTTCAACAGATTGGCCACTCAGAACACAGTCATCCTATCCCATCGTAGGAACGACCACGCAGAACTGGGGTCCAGCCAAGTTAACACACAGCTCCAACTATCACATGATCCTACCAACAACTTTGTTGGTATGCATCAGGGTCATATCCTTTCACCATACTTATTCAATCTGTGTGCTGAGCAAATAATGCAAGAAATTGGACTATATGAAGAAGAACGTGGCAGGAGTGGAGGAAGTCACATTAACAACCTGTGATACACAGATGACACAACTTTGCTTGCTGAAAGTGAATATAACTTGAAGTATTTACTGGTAAAGATTAAAGACTACAGCCTATTAGTATGAAATACACCTCAAATAAAGTTTAAAAAAAAACAAAACCTCACAACTGGACCAATAAATAAACAACATCATGATAAACCAAGAAAAGACTGAAGTGGTCAGGGATTTCATTTTACTTGGATCCATAATTAAGACCCATGAAAGCGACAGTCAAGAAATCAAAAATAAATTGTCTTGGGCAAATCTAGTGCAAAGGACCTATTTAATGTTAAAAAGCAAGTATGTCATTTTGAGGACTAAGGTTTGCCTGACCCAAGCCATAGTATGGTTTCTCATATGCATACAAAAGTTGGACAATGAATAATTAAGACCAAAGCCCAGAAGAAGCCAGGGATCATATCCCCAATCCAGGTAAGGGGAGGGAGGGAGAGAACCCACCCAGGCAGGAAGCCTCCTAAAGGACTGACAGCTGGAACAGGTAGGGAAAGGCCAGGAAGTAGGCGGAGAGGTTTGGAACAGCTAAGGGAGACAAACTTGGCTATCAGTTTGTCCTGAGTGATAGAAATAACATTGGAGATTGCATGATTAGAATTTTGCAAGACCAACGACTTACTCATTGCAAATACCTTTTTTCAACAACACAAACAGCGGCTATATACGTGGCCTTCACCCAATGGAATCAGATTGACTACCTCTGATTGACTTCATCTGTGATGAAGAAGTTCAATATGTTCAGCCAAAATAAGACCAGAAGCTGATTGTGGAACAGACCATCAATTGCTCATATGCAAGTTCAACTTGAAGACAATTAAAACAAGTCCACAAGGGCTGAAATAAGACCTTGATTGTATCCCTCCTGAATTTAGAGACCACCTAAAGAATAGATTTGATGCATTGAACACTAATGACTGAAAACCAGAATTGTGAGATAACATTAAGAACATCATCATCCATGAAGAAAGCAAAAGGTCATTAAAAAGACAGGAAAGGAAAAGACCAAAATACACATCAGAAGAGACTCTGAAACTTGCCCTTGAACAGAGAGTAACTAAAGCAAATGAAGAATTGACAAGATAAAAGAGCTGAACAAACGATTTCAGAGAGCAGTTCAAGAAGACAAAGCCAATTATAATGAAATGTGCAAAGACATGGAGTTAGAAAACCAAAATGGAAGAACACTCTTGGCATTTCTCAAGCTGAACAAACTAAAGAAATAATTTAAGCCTCAAGTTGCACTATTGAAAGATTCTATGGGCAAAATATTGAATGATGCAGGAAACATCAAGATAAGATGGAAGGAACACACAGAGTCACTGTACCAAAAAAAGAGTTGGTCAATGTTCATCCATTTCAGGAGGTGCCAATGGTATTGAAGGAAGAAGTTGAGGCTGCACTGAAGGAAGTGGAGAAAAACAAGGCTGCAAGAATTGACGGGATACCCATTGAGATGTTTCAACAAACTGAAGCCATGCTGAAGGCCCTCACTCGGCTATGCCAGGAGCTTTGGAAGACAGCTACCTGGCCAACTGACTGAAAGAGATCCATATTTCTACCCATTCCAAAGAAAGGTGATCCAACAGAATGTGGAAATTATCAAACAATCTCATTAATATCACACGCAAGTAAAATCTTACTGAAAATAATTGAAAAATGGTTGCAGCAGTATATTGACAGAGAACTTCCAGAAATGCAGGCTGGATTCAGAAGAGGACATGGAACAAGGGATATCATTGCTGATGTCAGATGGATCTTGGCTCAAAGCAAAGAATACCAGAAAGATGTTTACTTAAGTTTTATTGACTATGCAAAAGCA
>NW_006921980.1:1517593-1520010 GCF_000298275.1 Orycteropus afer afer | reverse complement strand
TAGTTGGGGTTTAGTCCACTTTTATATCCTTCCCTTCAAGGCTCAGGTGTCCAGGATTATCTTCTGTGTCTGTGTTAATTGGTTTCCCTTTTCTTTGTTGAAGAGGGTCTGTGCAGTCTTTCTGCCTAGGCTGCCATCTTGCCAGAACTCCAGTTCAGCTCAGCTCTTAAGGAACTAAGTTATCATGCCTGCTTACCTGTCTCCAACCCAGATGGGGATAAAAATGGACAAGATGGAGGATTGAACCTCAATTCAGCTCAGCTGTTAAGGAACTGAGTTATCATGCCTGGTTATTGCCTCCAACCAAGGTGATAGGATTGGGGACTGAGCTTTGATTTTACACAGCTTCAACTTCTGTAAAAGTTTCCACTATACTTTTAACCTAAATATAAGCAGTTCTACAGGAAAATGCCGTCTTGCTTACCTTGCTCACATAGGTGTTAAAAAGAACAGTTGTGATTAAACTTCAGAGAGATGTATTTATGGTTAGGATAAGCTAATGTTAAATAGAGACATGCTTATAGCTTTTCTGTATCAAAACCCTTTTTCTCCCCTTAAGCATGAAAATACTTAACATTTTCACTTGTGATCATTTTAGTCTTTCAGCAGACTATGTACTTTCATATCTTAATAGAGTACACCATTATAATGCAGCTCTAACTCTATTATTGCTCCCTAGACCATTTGTCAAGGGGCTCTAGTGGTACAGTGGCCAAAGGCATTCGGCTGCTAACCAAAAGGTCCACAGTTTGAACCCACCAACTGTTCCATGGGAGAACAGTAAGGCAGTCTACTTCAGTAAAGATTTACAGTCTTGGAACCCCAAAGGGTCAGTTCTCTGTTGCTATTAGAATTGACTCATTGGCAGTGGGTTGATCATTTCTAAGAGACCATTTCAGCTTTGCTGACCTCAGAGACTGGGCTACAGGTGTCTAGATGATCTAATGTTCCAGGAAACTTGATTATCATACTGAAAAAACTGCAAGTCTGTTTAAAATTAAAAACAGTTTATTATAGCTAAAGGGCATTTTGCAAAACAGAGAAACAAGTTATTGACAGAGTGCTCCAAGGAATAGAGTTACAGACGTTAATAAAAGCCAAAACCACAAGTAAGGAGGTACAGCCAGAGTATTGTTAATTGGTTAACATTTACGAAGTTGCAGGTGCTAGGGTCTTGGTTGACGACTTCTACAGGAGTTGACATCCTTTGCAAGGACAACTGTAAGTGATAGAATTTTGGCTATTTTAAAATATAAATACAGGCCTATTCTCAGAAAATGCCACTAGACCTCCCCTGACAGCACATTGAATCTATATTTTAAAATTGTTCTAGGAAACTTATAGCCAGCCAAAATTCTGTCACTTAGAGTCATGCTTGCTGAATTTATACCTGTAAGCTTTCATTTAATGCCAGGACTTTAAGGACTAACTGGACCAATAAGCAGCATCATGATAAATGGAAAGAAGACTGAAGTTGTCAAAGATTTCATATTAATTGGTTCCACAATCAACACCAATGGAAGCAGCAGTCGAGAAATCAGATGACATATTGCACTGAGCAAATCTGCTGCAAAAGATCTCTTTGAGTGCAGAAGACCAAGGATGTCTCTTTGAAGACTCAAGTGCACCTAACCGAAGGTATGGTGTTTTCACTTACCTCATATGCATGTGAAAGTTGGACAATGAATAAGGAAGACCGAAGAAGAGTTGATGTTTTGAGTTGTGGTGTTGGTGAAGAATACTGAAAGTACCATAGACTGCCAGAAGAACCAACAAATCTGTCCTGGAAGAAGTGCTGCCGGAATGCTCCTTGGAAGCAAGTATGGGACATTGTCTCATGTACTTTGGTCATGTTGTCAGAAGGGACCATTCTCTGGAGAAGGATATCATGCCTGGTAAAGTAGAGGGTCAGTGAAAAAGGGGAAGGCCCTCAACAAGATGGATTGACACAGTGACTGCATCGATGGGCTCAGGTACAGCAAGGATTGTGAGGCTCTCTCAGTGGAGAGAGACTGAAAGCATTCCCTTTATGAATGGGGGAACCAGACAAGGATACCTTCTATCACCACGCTATTCAACATTGTATTGGAAGTCCTAGCCAGGCCAATAATGCAAAAAAAGGAAATAAAAGTCATCCAAATTGGTAAGAAAGAAGTAAAATTATCCTTATTTGCAGATGAGATAATCCTATACATCGAAAATCCTAGAAATTCAGCAAGAAAACTACTGGAATTAATTGAAAGATTTAGCAAAGTGGTAGGAGATAAAATCAACATTAAAAATCAGTTGGATTCCTCTACATCAACTAGGAGATCTCTGAAAAGGAAATAAGGAAAACAATACTATTTTTAATAGCTACCCAAAATATAAAATATTAGGGAATAAATCTTACTAGGGACACAAAAGACCTATACAAA
>NW_006921980.1:1515255-1516599 GCF_000298275.1 Orycteropus afer afer | reverse complement strand
GGGTTTGAACCACTAACCTTCTGGTTAGCAGTCAAATGCCATTAGCCATTAGAGAGATGCAAATCAAAACAGTGAGATATAATCTCATCCCAGCAATAATAGCAAAATTCAACAAGACAGAAAACCACAGATGCTGGTGAGCATATGGAGAGATTGGAACTCTCATACACTGTTGGTGGGACTGTAAAATGGTACATCAGTATGGCACTTCCTTAAAAAGTTGGAAATAGAAATACCATTTGATCCAACAATCCCACTACTAGGTATATATCCTAAAGAAGTGAGAGCTGGGACACAAATAGATACATGCACACCCATATTCATCGAAACACTATTCATGGTAGCAAAAAGGTAAAAACAACCTAAGTGCCCATCAAAGGATGAATGACTAACCAAACTATGGTATATACACATAGTGTAATATTATGCATCATTAAATAATAGTGAAGAATCCACAGAACACCTCATAATGTGGATGAACTTGGAGGACATTATACTGAGTGAATTGAAGTCAGTCACAGAAGGATAAATATTTATATGAGTCCACTATTATAAAAAGTCAAGGAAAGGTTTACACACAGAAGGAAACTTTCTTTGTTGGTTACCAGGATTGGAAGGGAAGAGGGGAAAATTGCTAACTACATAGAAAACACTCACTGATTTGAGTGAAGGGAAAGACAATTACCAAAAGCAAGTGACCAGCACAGTATCGCTAAGGAAAAGGAGGACAGAGAGGTGTATAAGAGGTAGAGACAACAAAAGTAAATACTCTTACATTTGCAATACTGTATCACCAGTAATAACAAATATTTATCTATGAATGGATATATAGGTAGACAACCATGATGATCAGATCTTGATAGGCAAACAGGAAAATACCCATGACCACATATAGTTTTGGCAGACAGTATTTCTACGTATGTATTTGTATGTGCTATAAAAATGTCTACATATATAATAGAGCTAATGGAGCAACTCGGAAGAAGGAAGAGGCCATCCACCTCTCAAAGAATTGGCCAATGTAAACCTTATTAATGGCAGTGAAACACTGTCTGATATATTACTAGAATACTTTATAAATAGCCTTGAAACATTGTCCAATATAGTGATGGAAGATTGAAAGGCACTCAAAATATGACTGGAAAGGAGCTGCCTCCTCAGAGTAGAGCCAACCTTAATGATAATAATGGAGTAAAGCTTTTGGGACCTCCAGTTGCTGATGTGGCACAACTCAAAATGAGAAGAAACAGCTGCAAACATCCATTAATAATCAGAACATGGAGTGTGCAAATTATGAATCTAAGAAAGTGAGATAGCCAAGGAGGATATTCAAGCGGCCAACAA